>NC_021167.2:24868678-24971054 GCF_000331145.2 Cicer arietinum
ACACGACTGAGAAGTGTCACCATACAAGCATAATGTTCCATTCTAGGTTCAACGTCGTGTTCTTTGGACATGCTATTAAAGTAATTCCATCCCTCTTCGATTAAGCCATTTTGGGTGCACGCGGATAACACGCACGTGAAGGTAATCAAGTCAGGCTTCTGGCCACTTTGCAACATCATATTAAACATCTCAATTGTTTCCCTAGCCTTTCCATGCATGGCATATCCGCTCATCACTGAGTTCCAAGAAACCAAATTTTTAGCTGGCATTATATCAAAACAATGTCGCGATAATTGGATTCTTCCGCACTTGGCATACATATCTATCAATGCACTACCTACATATACATCATCGAAAATTCCCTTCCTGAGCGAAAAGCAATGGATTTCCTTTCCATGTGTTAACGCCGAAACGTTTCCACAAGCAGGGATCAAGCTTGGGATAGTAACAGCAGTAGGCTCCACCCCATCAGCCTGCATATCTCTAAAAAACTCCAAAGCTTCCATGTCTTTCCCATGCTGCGTGCAGCTAGCTATTATTGACGTCCATGTAACAACATTCAACTCTATTTCTTGGGCTTTAAACTTCTTGAACATCTCCAATGCAGTATCAACCAGACCATTACGCGACAATCCAGTAAGAAAAGCATTCAAAGAACCTATTTCAGTTTGATCAATTTCATCAAACACCCGAGACATCTCGGATGTGCATCCACATTTTCCATACATGTCAAGAAGAGCACTAATCACGAAATTGTCCGAATCCAAACCCTGCTTAATCACATACCCATGAACCTGTTTACCCATCAACACATCCTCTAAGTTCCCAATACCAGGCAAAACACAAGAAACAGCAGACCCATCAGGCAAAAACCCTTCCGAAATCATCCCTCGAAACAACATCGCTGCCTCACCGTAGGACCCAGCATTTCCAAACCCCGCAATCATTCCATTCCATGACACCAAATTCGGCTCCACGCCCTCATTCCTCATCTCAGAAAAAAGCTCTTTCGCCCTATCAACAAGCCCAAGCCGCGAATAACCCGCAATCATAGCACTCCAAACAACCACATCTCGTTCAGACATACTATCAAACAGTTTCTGTGCATCTTCAATCGTTTTACATTTCAAGTACATATGAACCAAAGAAGAAATCAAAATAGAATCAGAACCAAACCCAGAAACATAGGCAAAGCCATGAACCTGTCTACCAAGTTTCAAAGCTTTCAATGCAGAACAAGCTTTAATAGCACTAGGAAGAAGATAACTATCAGGAACAAGACCAAGAGAACCCATTTGAGAAAAAACACCAAGAACATGATTGAAATGACGAGACCTGGCAAAAGAATTGATAATGGAGGAGAAAGAGAAGAGGGTTGGTTGAGGGAGAGAGGAAAGAACAAGTTTGAGTTGTGTGAAGGGAAGGTAATGAGAATAGAGAGAGAGGAGACTTGTGGTGAGTTGGGTGTCGAAAAAGAGACCAAATTTGAGGAAATGTGCGTGAGCTTGTCGTGCATGAAAGAGTGTGGAAGTTGTTGAGTTGAGACATTGGGAAATGGATTGGAACATTGGAAATGGTTTTTTGAACAATGGTGAATGTTATTGTTGTTGTTGGAGGAATGTTTTATTGTTTGGTGTTATTTGTGTTGGGGTGTTTTGGTTTGAAATTCGAACATGGTCGTAGGTTTGTTGTGTTTCAATTTACAGAGGCTTGGTGTTTGATTATAGATTCTCTCCTAGTATCTGTTGGTTCGATTTGAATTGCGTTTTGATTTTATTTATACGAGTCAATATTAAAATAGAAAAATTGTTTATTACAGTTTTTTTTCTTTCAAAATAATAATAAGAATTTCAACTTTGCTACTCACACCAATATTATTACTGGTTACACCCCTTATATATTTGAAATTACAAAATTGTCTTGACAATCATTATTACTCATACTATTCCTTTCTTCTCTCATCTTCTTCACGTGAACATCTCCTCTCCCCCTATTTTTTCACTCATTTGATCAATTTTTTTTCTTTCCATTTTGTCATATTTTATTGTCAGTTTGTTTTCATTTCTAGATTCATCATTGATTTCATAGGTTTGAACCATTTTTTCTCCCTTTCTTAGTTGCATGATTTTGTCTAGGTTTTAGTAATCATATTTTTAAATCAAATTTCATATAGAGTTTTAATCATAGGACTTAAATTTTTTTAATTCAGTTTGTTATTTGAGTAGGTTTGTTATTTTGCATATCTATGTTACAGTTTTTCTAAAAAATTTAAAAACTGCTTAAAATTATAAGTTATTTTTAGTAGTTTATCAAAAAATTATATTTTATAATTATTTTATTTTAATAATTTTTATTATAATAGACAAACACAAAACAACTTCTCATTTTCTTAAAGATTTCTAAAAGACAATTTCTAAATTATAAAATATATCCAATAAAAAATTAAATCTAATACACATAAGAGCATATATAGTAAAAGTTATGAAGCAAACATTCCATTATTAGTATTTAAATATTAGTATTTTGGAAATAATATTTTAGTGTGGATGAATAAAATAAACAATTTGTAAATTTTTTAGATCTTTAAAAATATTAGTAAGGGAATTTGGACCAAAGTACTATTCACACCCAATTTTTTGTGGTGCACACCATACTAGGCCTTTTACTATATACTGCATAATCTACATTGGGATTTTCTGATCATGCAACTTCTGCACCTCCACAACACCAACGCCATCATTTATATTTTTCTATTTGTTCTCTTCGGAGAAAACACTTTTCATCTTCATCAATTCTTTCAAAATATATCTCCTACATAGAAAAAAATTTAAGTTTTTCATTAAAATTATATATAACTCTAAAATAGTTTATAAATAGTCACATTCTTCGTTCTACAAGGTAGAAACTTGTGTCGAATTTATAAGAGAAAATTCTAGTTTAAACACAACTTTTAAAAATAATTATCCTTATAGAGATATATATGAGAGGGCTTGGGATTGAAGAACTATAGATTGTTTCATGTGGTCTAGATTGTTTAATGGATAGAGCTTTGTGTTCTTTTGCTTGCAATGTGCAAGAATCTATGAATCATCGTTTTATTCATTGTCTTTTTTACTCTCAAGATTGGTATGTTCTTTTTCATTGGATTGGAATCAGATATGATCTTCTTAATAACATTCGATCAAACTCATAGGCCTTTTGGTGGACTTGAGATCAATATGAACTTTTCAAATCATATGTCCTATGTGTGTAGTGTTTGTGTTTGGTCAAAGTAATAAATGCAAAGATATTTCAAAATAAGGAGGTGGAGATTGACAAAAATATTATCTTGCTCGTGGATTAGAAACAAATCAAAGGTTTTGTCTTACTCAATATCACAATGGATGCACAATCCTAGGATGTGTTTATCATTAAATTTAGCAGTTTCCTCCCTTTCCATCATTTTTTTCCATCTATGTAGACTTGTGGTAGAGATTTAATGCATTATCAGTGTAAAAAAATTTATATTGTCAGCATATATACAACCACTTATGAATATGACATTAGATGTGATTATAGTAAAAGTCAAACATTTTTAATAATCTAATTAATAATTATAGTTAACTGATAGTGTAAATTTTTTTTACATTAATGGTGTATATAAATTAAATCAATTTTGTATCGAACACATATTCCTAACTCCATAATAGAAGGTGATGCAACAGTTCAGGAAATGTGATGCTCCTAGTTCCTGGTCGGGTATGATGTACCTATACACTATGAATTAGAATTTCAGTATACCTTTATGACTTTAGATGTCCTCATTATATATTGGATTCTTCTAAGGTTTCTATTATGATCATCAATGGGTGATCTATGTTTCTCGGATCACCCTCTGATGTGAGACATGTCCTTCTTAACATGAAACGTTATTTTCATTTGGTGGTCATAATCACCATTGGATTGCCATTAGTGGCTTAAGATGAGCTATTGTAGTTCATCTTCATTGAATTTTCTTTTCAACCATCTAGTGGCTAGAATCGAATATCTAAGTGAGTTATTGTAGTTACTACCTTCGAATCCTTCTCTAGTATGTTCTAATTTTGGAAAGCTTTTATGTCATTATTTATCTGATTGGATTGATCCGGATTAGATCTTGTTTCCTTGTTGGACTTGGACTACGAAAGTGTGAGTCTAACCCATAGCAAAATCCATCAAAATATTGCTTTGGTTAGGCACCTAATTGGATCTCCTCCTGTTCTGATTTTTTTTCTTCTTCATTTTGAGGTTGTTTCCATTGTGGCATTTTTGTTGGTTTGCTGCACTTTCATGTCGTTTTGCTTAGAAAGGTTCATTTTTGTTGCTTTAGATTCAGTTTGTTGTGTAGGGAGAATTGTATTACTATTTGGAAAACTTTTTGTAATGTTTGTATTTATTCCATCGTTGCCCATCTTATGTTAAAGTGGTCTTATTAGTTTATTTTCAAGTTTTATCGTAGAATTCGTCCATATATTTTTATCAATTTACGGAATTTTGTCATCTTATATTAAAAGTTGATAATTTTAGTCTCTCTCATATTTTTGAACTAAAAAACTCCAATTTGACACATTTTAAATATTGTGTCATACAATTTCATGATATAGAACCATCTAGATTCACTAATTGTTCATATATCATTAATTAAATTATAAAAATGGAAATTTTCCAAAATTACGTTTTTAATAAATTTTATTGCGATTTCATGGGTGCTAATCATTCTACATTATCGTAGTATATGTCATGTTATTTAAAAATGTCACATCGTAATTTTTTAGTTAAAAAAATCTTAATGAGAGACCAAAATTGTTAGATTTTAAAATAAGAGATTGATTTCATGAATTGATAAAATTAAAGAGACTAAAATTGTAATTAGATCTTATTTTTAAAAGATCAATATTAGTGATTAGTATTAGTATTTTACTCTAGATAGAGATCAAACTCACGAGCACCTTGTCACTTTACTTTCTATCTTCTCCATTTCGGCCACTAAGTAAACCTTAAATTCTTGGTAATGGTTATTAGCAATATTAATATGTTATCTTTGTTAATTCAAAATAAAAAATAAATAAGCTAAAATATATTTTTGGTCCTCCAAATTTCACAATCCTATTTTGCAAAAGTCATGTCTCCCTTGATTTTAACCATATCCATGCTCATGTGAACTAATTTTTAAAAACATTAACACCCATATGTGGAATTTAATTAAAAATTAAAATATAAATATATTTTTAATCCCTATAAAATTCCGGCATTTCAATTTTAGTCTAAGTAAAATTAAGATACAATTTTTAGTCTTTACAAAGTTATCCAACAAACAGTTTTAGTCTCTTTTAAAATGAAACATGTTTAAAACATTGTAAACAATTTTTCCACAAAAATTTAGAACTTTTTTAGTTTCAATAAATTAAATATACATTTTTTTGATATTCCAAACTTAAGATAAAAGTAAGGAAAATATAGATTTAGAAATCGAATCTTGAGTTCATTTTTTGTGATGGAACTTTTATATAGTTGTAAATATGTTTGAAATAAATTTATTCAAAAATATATTTTTAATTAATATCAAAGACTAAAACTAAATACATGATAATTTTATAAAAATTAAAAATTATATTTTTATTTTACGGAGATTAAAATTAAAATTTTATAAAAATTAAAAATATATCTAACCTTTTTATTTAATTAAATTACACATTTATACCTATATGTTTTAAAATATTAACCTACATCAGCGTTGGTTAGATTAAAATTAGAAAAATCTTGAAGAATATAAAACTAAAGGACCAAAATTACTATTTTAAGAATAAATAAAAAAATAAATCATTTGATTGTGAAACTTGGAGGAGAACTCGTGGCTTTAGCCAAATAAATAATGTGCATACCTGTGAACATAAGTCAAACTTACATTAAATAAGACGCAAAATTCTTATACTATCCCCATTTCTCAAATGTCATAAATCATCTCGTCATAAAGTATTTGACTATGTGTAAATCTCAAATAAACTTATAAAAAGTAATAAAAAATATAATTTATTAATATTATATTAAAAACTAAAAATAATATTCTTTTGAAAAAAAATTTGTGTGTTGTAAATGTAATATTAATTGTAGAAATACCTAAGAATCTACCTTTGGCTTAATATTGTGGACATTGCAATTAATTTATCTAAGACTCAACGGTCACCATGCCTAATGTAGGAGGGTGATACATTGCAATTTTCCCCCAACTAAATAAAATATAGCATTTCCTTATGTCTCGAATATAACAACAATAAATTTTACTTGTTTTTTCATTTTATATGTAAATAACAATTAGACTTACATATTGTCATTTTATATGTAAATAAGAACGACGTTGAACGAGTCTTACTCGTGAATCCCCCATTAGAATCGTCTCTTTCTTGCGATTATTGTTATTTCAGTCTCGTTCTGCGATGTTTTTTTAAGAAATAAGAGACTAAAATTGCAGATACAAAAATAGAGAGATCAAAATTACAGATTGAGTAAAATAAGAAGACCAAAATTGTATTTAAACATAAAATTTAGCTTATATATAATATTATTATTCCTATAATATTCTCTTATTAATTTATATTTTATTTTTCAAATAAATCTTTTTTCTTATAAGATAATATTCATGAAATATAATTTAGAGAACATAATTGAATTTTTTTATTACTTTCTAATATAGTCATATAGATAACTTAAAAAATAATCTAAGAGTAGATCAACTTTTACAACTTTTAATAAAAAAATAAATTTTATAATAATAAATATAATATTTTATTAAAATTTATTAAAAATAGTCATTTAAATTATGACTGTATTAACTTTACTTTACATAAATAAAATGATATTAACTAATTTTCTTAGAAGTTAGGAGTGTAGAATAGTGTTAGCGATCGTAGATTATCTTTGAAATACGTGGTTAGATTGAGACAATACTGATAGTGATAGGTGGTTGCAGTGGTCCAATCAATGTAATGAAACTTCGTTATTGGGACGTTTGTGAAATAAACACACACGTAACTTAAAACAAACGAGAAATTAACAATATTGTCATAATCATGGTTTTGCTTTAATAAAGCAGTTGATTCATATTGTCGACATTGCAAATTTTAACTTTTGAGATTTGAGACATTAGGCAAAACGGACACATCTCAAAACTTAGAAGGGGACTTGTTGCCTATTGACTGATTGGGTGACAAATTGGAATCCAAATTAATAAAAAATAGGTTTAATGGTAGATTTTATCTCCTATATTTATCAAATTTGTAAAATTATACCATTTATTTTAAAATCAAACAGTTGTGATCTCTTTTTTATATTTTTAAATTAAAAAATTATAATTTGATATATTTTAAACGATATGACATATGATATAATGGTGTTGAATGATCGATATTCATGAAATTGCAATAAATTTTTTAATATTTCCAATTTTAACTTATGAAATTATTTATTTTTATAATTTAATTAATAATATATAAACAATTAATACATCTAAATAGTTATACACAACAACAATATATGTCACATCATTTAAAATATATTCAATAACTATTTTTTTAGTTTGAAAATCTGAAAAGTAAATTAAAATGTCGGATTTTAAAATAGGAGAATCAATTTAATGAATTAATGAAAATAAAATGATCAAAACTACAATTAAGTATAAAAAGTATTACTTCCCCATTCTATATACATTAAATTTAAATAAATAAGTAAAACTATAAATTTAATGAAGGACTGTTATCTTCCTTTGCACATAGTGATTCATTTTAAAAAAATTAAAATAAATGATTACTTCAATTTTTAATACAATGTTAATCATTTGTATCCTATTTTATTATTCCTCATGCATATGCAAGAGGTGTGATATTCTTGGGACTAAAATATGTAGACATTGTATCTCATCCCGTTTTTATTAAAACATGCAATAATAAAATAAAATAAGTACTAAAATTATATTGTTAATACATAAGAGATTATAATTTATAATATTTTTAAAAAAATATATGAAATATATTGAATATGTATATATATAATTTAAGTTTAATTGTAATTTTATTCTCATATTTTTACTAATTCATCATTTTATTTTAAATCTGACAGTTTTTTATCATTCATTCATATTTTTTAATTAAAAAAAAATGTAATTTGACATATTTTAAATAATGTGACATATAATACGATAACGTCAAATGATTAATACCCATGAAATCGCAATAAAACCCTCTAAAAAGTTTACTTCCAACTTCAATTTATTTTTTCATATTTATAATTTAATTAGTGACATATGAATAATTAATACTTTTAAATGATTTTACATCTTGAAACTCGTATGTCACATCATTTAAAATATGTCAATTCGTTATTTTTTTAGTTCAAAATTCGAAGAGAATGGTCAAAATTGTTAACCTTTTAAATAGGGGGTCTAATTTTAAAAATTTGTTAAAATAGATAAACCAAAACTATAATTAAGCATAAAATTTAAAAATAGCAATAATTTTACTAGCAAATCAGACTCAAGGGTGAATGCAGAGTAGATATAACACCCCAAACCCGCAAATGGCTCTGAATTTTAATTTTGGAGAAAATTCACTATTAATCTAAGAGTAGAATATTAACAAGAAATTCATTGGAAAAAAACAATAACTTTAAAAATTACTCTCTTCATTGGAAAAGAAATATTATTCACTCAAAAAAATATTAATATTTTATTGAATCATTATTAAGTGTATTAAAATTACATGTTAAGGAAAAAAAATATTAAATTAAAATTATTTTTTTA
Organism: Cicer arietinum; assembly: GCF_000331145.2. Lineage (NCBI taxonomy): Eukaryota > Viridiplantae > Streptophyta > Magnoliopsida > Fabales > Fabaceae > Cicer > Cicer arietinum. The sequence goes on from NC_021167.2 coordinate 24,877,488, forward strand.
ATACAAATTTTTTATTTTTTAATCTTTTATATGTCTCCTTGGAAAATCGTACAAATTTCACAATCACAAGTGGTTTATTGACAAAAACTTGTTTTTTTTCTTCATAGTGATGAACGAGGATATTACAACACTCGCTGTAAGTGAAATAATTTTGGCACTTTTGACACGACAAACAACTATTTTATTATTGATGTTGGAATTTTACAAGATAAAATAAAGTCTTTTTTAGAACAATATGGAGTAAAGTTATTATAAGTCTTTATGTATATTGTCAATTTCAATATTTATTTCCTCCAGTGCCACCATTTTCTAAAAGATGTCATTTTCTCCAAGGGAATGCTCGGAGGATGATAATGACAACACATCAACGTTACTTGCAAGAGCACAAGATGATTAAAATCCTTATTGATAAACTTTTGAATATACAATAGAAATCACAATATTGAAGAAATTAATTAGAGTGGACTTTGTATGGTTTTGATGTAGATAACTTCTAGGATAATTTGATATAAACTAGTAAATTTAATCTTTAAATTAATCGTTATATAAAAAAAATTTCAAAAAAAAATTTCATTTTTAAAATTATAATAATCTAATCTTATTTATAAAAAATGTTAATAAAACAAAGTTTATTTTTTAAAATTTTATTATTCGTAATAGTAATATTTATTACGATAAAATGTATAATTATAAAATGATATGTTTTTTATGTACTTTCTAAAATACAAAAGTAGTTGAGTATTAACCGTTAAGAAATTGAAATATTCTAGATATTATGAAAATTTACCTAAATTAGGAATTGAGGCAATAAGTAGTTGAATCTTCTTCCCCAAATAGAGGAAGGCTAAGAATAGGGACGGAGCCAAACATAGGGCCGAAAATAATATATTTACTTTAATAAAAAAAATATAATGAAAAACTTCACCGTAAAATAAAAAGGGGAAAAGTGTTGTATAGGTTATTAGGAGATGACTAAATTTTATACGTAATTTTATCTTTTTTAATTGATGAGAATTTAATTTATTAGTTGTCTATAAACAAAATTGCTTAACCAATTTTTTGTTGTTGTAGGGCACATTGGGTGCTATTTGCAATCAATGCGGTCTCTGAAGTGATATACTATTTGGATCCCGTGCACGGCGATTACACCAATCACCCCGGAATAAAGAATATGCTCGACACGTAAGTAATATTCATTTATTTCTTACATATATATATTTATATATATATATATATAAATATATATATGTAAGAAATAAATGAATATTACTTACGTGTCGAGCATATTCTTTATTCCGGGGTGATTGGTGTAATCGCCGTGCACGGGATCCAAATAGTATATCACTTCAGAGACCGCATTGATTGCAAATAGCACCCAATGTGCCCTACAACAACAAAAAATTGGTTAAGCAATTTTGTTTATAGACAACTAATAAATTAAATTCTCATCAATTAAAAAAGATAAAATTACGTACCCTGAATTATATGGTGCCAAGAACAATTTATCACTTTCTTTATTTCTTAAAAACATATCTACAATGTAGTGTTTTACATTGTCTGGATCGAGTTTGAACATCGACATCTTATGCGGAGACAAGAATGAGTATTTATTTGACAGTTTCCTCGTGCACACGACCTTCTCGTACAAAAACCTTCAATGAAAATTTTAAACTAGATTAATTACCAATACATTTAATTAATTACAAATAAATGCAATTAAAAGTATTTTTTACCTTATGTACAAGCTGATTACAGTAACACTCAGCTCCTTATGTTCGAGAAGATCGTACATTTGCTCCTTTTCGAGGTATTCAATATACTCATCTCCAAAGATGTCTTGATTCATTTGTACAATGGGCGAATCGTTGCTGCTGCCCATGTTCCTTTTTATTTGGATGTCAAGACACGCCCCGTATTTACCAAGGCGTGGCTGACTTTTATTAGGAGCAGCAGCAGCAGCGACCGATTTTCCCCGATCCAGATTTTTTGTTGCTGCAAGTTTTGCAGCTTTATTACCCTCCAGCCTTTGTAGTTTGGCAGCCCTATTAACCTCCAATTTTTGAGGTCTGCTGCCTTTTTTTGGCTGTAGGGGTGGTTTATTTATTTGGACCTACAAAAATGAGGTAAAATGTTAGTTTATTGAATCTGAAAAAATAAAAAACCTTAGGCAATAAATGTGACAAACCTTTTCGGGAGATGTAACTGATTTGTCCTTGGGAATCTTTTTTTCGAGGGCAACAAGGTGTGTGGGCCATGCCACGTAACTGCCAATAGCGTCGCTTAAGAACTTCATATCTCCATCGTTGTCCGGTATGGGCAACGGTGCAGTTGGTTCGAAAGCAACCGTAGGCGATACTTTGACATGGCCCGCGGGGATCGGAATATTGTGCAATACTTCTCCCGAAGTATTGTGCAATATTCCTTTTCCCACCTTCCGTTGAGTCGGCGAGGACAAGTATAGGACACATGTAGTGACACCCTACATCAATAGTTAAAACATAAGTACAGTTAATATATAAGTTTGTTTAATACATAAGTAATTACATAAGCAAGTAAGTAGTAAGTAATTAATTACCTCGGGAATACTCTTCAAACCGACGTTGCAACTCCCGGTTTCACTCTCCATTTGTATTTCAGGTTGGAGCTGAACCGGAAGTTGCTTGTCTTTATTCGTATTCACCAAGAGTGCCACTTGCTCCGATAAGATTCTGAGCTTCTCTAATACTTCCTCGTTGGAAGGTTTTTGGCGCTTCTCTTGAGGAAAAAAGCTTTTGGGAGTTACGCCAAATCCTTTCCCCCTCACTCGACCGGAATACTCAGGGACATTAAACACTTTCCCAAGAATGTCCCTGCACGTATCCTTGTTGCCCTCTTGAGTTTCAGAACTTTGTTCAATAGTTTCCTAAAATACATGTAACATTAAAAAGATAAGTTCAATAGCATTTTTAAAATACAATATTAAAAAATATTAAAGTGATAATATACTTACACAAAGTTCTACAACTTTCTTGACATTTTCATTATCAACCACTCCTTCTTTGTTAACACGCGCTTCCTTCCATAAGATATGACGACCCAAGGGTTGATCGGCTTGGGTGTCTTTTCTCTATTCGTTAAAATCATAAACAAAATAATACAAATTAGTTACACACTATAGTTTATAATACAAATTACAAGTGATGTTTAATTACTTACAATTTTTTGTTCAAGGCGTGCATATCCCATACGTGATTTCTTGTATGGGTGTTTTGGGTTGCTTGCCCGTTCGCGATTTGCCTTACTAATATTCTATATAAAAAAAAAATAGCAATTGTGTAAAAATTTAAAATACGCTACGAATATGAATAATAAAACACAAATGCTAATAAATTAATCACTTACGACAAACGCCGGGTCAGAACGTTTGGAAACAAATGCACTCCATTCATCCTTTGATATATAATGTTGATATATCTTTGGAGGTTCAGCATTTGTGTTTCCTTCTCTATCTTTTAGATAGAAATTTGAGAGATGGGATCTAAATCCACGATGGATTTTCCCAGCAACTCTCAAAACATATGACTTTCGTTCCTCATCAAGAACAAAAGTGGTCTGCAATGAAAACAATTATAAGTAATGTATTTTACAGAAAAAAAATTATAAATGACAAAAGAGTAGATCAAAATATTTACTTGAATGTCATTCCAGATGATATCTTTGGCATCCTTCAACGCCTTATCTCTCCAGTTGTCTATTGTTATTGGGACATTTTGACGAACAACAGCCCCAATGTAGCTTACAAACATGGAGCTGTTGGGGTCAACTGGCTGACCACTCTCGTTCCAGCCAACCTAATAAACTCATATAGTAAGTACATGCCCTAAACCCTAAAAAAAGATAAAAAAACACACAGCAAACAGAGTATATATAGTATACCTCAAATTTAATGCCACTGCTCCGTGCTTTAATCACCCTTTGCATGATAGTTGCACCACGTTTGACTTCTTTTTCGTAAGTCTTAGAGGTGCCAACTTCTTCATTTTGAACTTCTAAATCTTTGTTTGTATCCATTTAACTACAACAAGTTCAACATGCACTTTAGTATAACATCAACAAGCTCAACATGGATCATGCATTATTATAAACAAACTCAACATGTATCAGTATATCTTAAAAAAGCTCAACATGCATTCTAATGATTACAAAAATTTAATAACATCAATACCTGAATAATGATGGTTCGAAGAAAGACGAAATGCAAAGAAAAGAGGGTTTGCAGAAAGTTCACAGAAATATGGTTCACAGAAATACGGTTTGAAGAAATACGTAATGAGGGTTACGTATTTCAATGAAAATATATTGTGTGAAATGGGAGAGATGATCTTGGATGGAAATAAGGTTCGAAATGAAGGAGATGATCGTGGAAATAAGGTTCGTAAAGGACGGGATGATAGGGTTTGCAAAAGAAGAGAAGAAATGAAGGTTGAGATGAAGGTTACGTAATGAAGAGGAAACTGAAGAGGTAACTGTTATATATACGTAACACTTTTACAGCGCTTTTTATAAGCCTTTTACAGCGCTTATTTTGTAAAGCGCTCTAAAAGGCTTCTTTAGTTAAATTTTTAAAAGGCTCTTTTACAGCGCTTTTTTCAAATAAGCGCTGTAAAAGACCTCCGTGTGTTATTATGTTATTTGAATGCCTTTTACAGCGCTTTTTTCAAATAAGCGCTGTAAAAGACCTCCGTGTGTTATTATGTTATTTGAATGCCTTTTACAGCGCTTTTTTCAAATAAGCGCTGTAAAAGACCTCCGTGTGTTATTATGTTATATGAATGCCTTTTACAGCGCTTTCACACATAAGCGCTCTAAAAGGCTTCTTTAGTTAAATTTTTAAAAGGCTCTTTTACAGCGCTTTTTTCAAATAAGCGCTGTAAAAGACCTCCGTGTGTTATTATGTTATATGAATGCCTTTTACAGCGCTTTCACACATAAGCGCTCTAAAAGGCTTCTTTAGTTAAATTTTTAAAAGGCTCTTTTACAGCGCTTTTTTCAAATAAGCGCTGTAAAAGACCTCCGTGTGTTATTATGTTATTTGAATGCCTTTTACAGCGCTTTTACACATAAGCGCTCTAAAATGTCTCTTTATGTTAATTTTAAGAGGCTCTTTTACAGCGCTTTTCCCAAATAAGCGCTGTAAAAGACCTCCGTGTGTTATTATGTTATATGAATGTTTTTTAAAGCCTTTTACAGCGCTTTTCCACATAAGCGCTCTAAAATGTCTCTTTATGTTAATTTTAAAAGGCTCTTTTACAGCGCTTTTTCCAAATAAGCGCTGTAAAAGGCCTTATTGTTTTTGTGTTTTGTTATGTTATGTTATTTTTTAAACAAGCTCAACATGCATGCAAAACCCACATAGTAGTAACTGGTCACCACAAAAATCCCTTCCTCTTCACCAAACTCTTCTCCTTTTATGCATCTTCTTCACAAACATCAAAGCTTACTCTTTCACAATTCAATCTCCACCTCAACACCCTTTTTATCTCTTTACATTCTCTTTCCTTCTTAAATCGAAACTTAATTGGTATTCAGGATCATTGCCATGTTGCGAAAAATGGGTTTGTGTCTGGTGTTTTTGGGGATTCCCATGATGCGTACAAGGTGTTTGAAGAAATGGGTTTGTGTCTGATGTTTTTTGGATTCCCATGATGCGTACAAGGTGTTTGAAGAAATGGGTTTGTGTCTGATGTTTTTTGGATTCCCATGATGCGTACAAGGTGTTTGAAGAAATTAGGTGTCTGATGAATATTATTTTTAAAGCTTTTTTACAGCGCTTTGTCAAATAAGCGCTGTAAAATGTCTTTTTTACTCACTTTCAAAAGAGTCGTTTACAGCGCTTTGTGTGAAAAGCGCTGTAAAAGGTATAAAACACTCATTATTTTATTTTTAAAAGGATCTTTTACAGCGCTTTTTAAGATAAGCGCTGTAAAATGTCTCTTTATTTTATTTTTGTGTTTGGTTTATTTGGGTTGGGATGACATTAAAAACATTTTTATCATTGTTTATTGGATTAAAAATATTGTTATCATTGTCTTTATCACAATACTTTAGGAGATGATGAATTATTAGAAATGAGTATTCTGAAGAATCTATATATATATATGCACTGAGCAAAAGAGAATCTCTCTATTCAGTTCAGTTCAGTTCATGTAAATTACTAATTTATATTCAGTTCAGTTCATGTAAATCAAGCTAAATATAAAACACTCATTGTTACATGAACTTGGTATAAAACACTCAAATCAAGCTAAATATAAGCAGAAAATAAATTAATCAGAAAATAAATTAATCAGAACTTAGTATAAAACACTCAATTCAGATTACATGCATATTTACAATAACACAGTTCAGATTACATGCATAGCTTATATAAAACAATTAAACATATATATACATTAAGATGCCCTTCTTCTTTTCCTGGTGACATTCACATTTGTTTGTCCATTTACAATACGAAACGATGGATTAATCCAAATTCCCTCATCATGATCATCTCTAAGATATAAACCATCATCAGTTGAATCAATTTCATGTGGTTGTTGTGATGTTGCAAATAAAAGATCATTACCAACATCTTCATCATTATTGTTATCATCACTTATTTTATTGGTCGATAGGACAACAGACCATTTATCATTAGAAGGATCAGTGACATAAAACACTTGTTGAGCTTGCGACGCTAAAATAAAAGGCTCGTCTTTGTATCCCACCCTATTAAAATCGACAAGCAAGAATCCTGACTCATCAATCCGAACGCCATTATTATTATCGACCCACTTGCAACCAAATATGGGAACACGAAACATTGTGTAGTCTAACTCCCATATGCGCTCGATAACCCCAAAATATGATAGATTTGCATATATTGGGTTTTTGTCTTTTGCACTTGAGACATGCATCGCTTCAGCTACGAGAGTGACTCCACTATTTTGCATAGTGGTCTGATCATCTTGTTCTTTGGTATAAAATGTGTAGCCGTTAATAACATAACCAGTGTAAGAAAAGACATGTAAGCTCGGACCATTTGCTAGCCACCTCAATCTATTTGAAATTGATCCGGGGTCTATATCAAATTTTGACATTATGTGATTTTTTAACCATGTTACAAAACTTCGATTGTGCTCTCGAGTTATCCAATTTTGATTCCTATTCATGTTCAAACGAGATAACTGATCAATGTGTATTGTAACATACGGTTGAACCTCATCATCATTGTGCAGAACATACAATTGTGCCTGCTCCCATTCTGTCCTTGATATAGTCAGTAGTCTCCTTCCAGTTATCCCTTCTCCTGATAGTCTTCCCGAATGACGAGACATGGGAAGCCCTATGGATTCAACATTGGACAGATATTCAGTACAAAATTCAGCAGCCTCTTCAACAATGTATCGTTCAGCAATACAACCTTCTGGTCGACTTCTACTTTTTACGTACCCTTTTAATATTTTCATATATCGTTCTATCGGATACATCCATCTCATATAAGCTGGCCCACAAAGTTGTGTCTCCTTAACCAGATGAACAGTAAGGTGAACCATTATATCAAAAAACGATGGTGGGAAATACATTTCAAGCTCACACAAAGTAACAACAATTTCCCTCTGCAATGTCGGTAATTTCTGAGGGTCGATCACTTTACTACAAATTTCCCTGAAGAAGAAACATAATCTAGTTAAGGCTAGTCGAACTTTTTCAGGTAAAATGGAACGTATACCTATTGGTAGCAAATGCTCCATTATAATATGACAATCATGGGTCTTCAAACCTTTTAACTTGAGGTCTTTCATACAAACCAAATTTTTAATGTTCGAAGAGTATCCTTCTGGAACTTTAACTTCGTGTAGAAATTTACATAAAACAATTTTTTCCTTTCTAGATAGAGTATGAGCGGCTGGAGGTAGATATGTGCGATTTCCTTTCTTTACTGGAGCCAGTTCATTTCTTATTCCCATATCGACCAAGTCCAATCTTGCATTGACGCCATCTTTAGACTTTCCTGGAACATTGAGTAACGTACCAATAACACTTTCAAATACATTTTTTTCAATATGCATCACATCGAGGAAATGTCTTACATACAATGACTTCCAATATGGCAATTCAAAGAAAATTGACTTTTTCTTCCACCCAGTTTTCACCAGCTCTCCCGCAAAAGGTTTGCCAAATTTATTGGTCAAACCTTGTACTTTTTCAAGTATTTGATATCCAGTCGGTGCTAAAGGAGCTTTACCTTCCTCTGATTTTCCATTGAATGCATTTCTCCACCCACGATACTGATGACTATAAGGTAAAAATCTACGATGTCCAAGAAACACATTCTTCTTACAATGTTTCAACCGCATCCAATTTGTACTCTCTTCACATATAGGACATGCACACTGACCTTTAATGCTATATCCTGATAAATTACCATATGCTGGAAAATCATTAATTATGCCGAACAACATAACCCTTAAATTGAAACATTCTTTCTTATACCCATCATAAACTTCCACACCTGTCTCCCACATACTTTTTAAATTTTCGATTAGAGGAGTCAAGTATACGTCGATATCATTCCCCGGTTGTTTGGGTCCAGAAATTAACAGAGACAACATCATAAACTTACGCTTCATACATAACCATGGAGGTAGGTTATATATTACCAAAATCACAGGCCACGTGCTATGTGAGATGCTTTGAAGACCATGTGGATTCATTCCATCAGTAGAAAGTGCAAGTCTTAGATTTCTTGACTCTATCCCGAATTCAGGATACTCGTGATCAATTTTTGCCCATTGTGGGGAATCTGCAGGGTGTCGAAACATTCCATCTCTAATTCTTTCATCTGCATGCCATGTCAAGTGTTTTGAATCTTCTTCACTGCGATACATGCGCCTAAATCTTGGTATTATAGGAAAATACCACACGACTTTTGCTGGAGTAGATTCTTTCTTCTTATATCGAGAGACATTGCATTTCGGACACGCCTTAAGTAGTTCATATTCGTTTCGAAATAAAATGCAATCGTTAGGACACGCATGAATCCTTTCGTAACTCATTCCAATAGAACACAAAATCCGTTTAGCCTCGTAGGTTCGACTGGGAAGTTCATTATCATCTGGCAACATATCTTTTATGAGTGTTAATAATTCCGTAAAGCTTTTATCAGACCATCCATTACTCGCTTTTAAGTTGTACAACTTTAATATCGCTGACAGTCTTGTGAATTTAGTACAACCATTATATAATTCTTTCTCTGCATCACTCAACAAACTTTCAAACATTTTAGGACAATCTCGAAGATCTTCTTCAACTGCTTTTGCAATCTCATCAACTCGGTCCGGCTCATATGTATCTGTATCGAAATCAGTTGAAGCATATGTAGAACTATTCTCAAAATTAATGTTTCCTTTTTTTTTCTCACCATGTCTTATCCAACATGTGTAGCTTTGATCAATTCCATTACATACTAGATGTCCTTCTAATTCATCTTCTCTAACACGTTTTCCAAAACAACATTTTAAACAAGGACAAACTACTCTATTTGGATCTTTTGCATTCTTCACTGCAAACTCAACAAACTCCTTCACTCCAATTTCATACTCTTTTGACAATCGATTGGCTGAAATCCATTTCCTATCCATATTATACCACCTATATAAATGCAGTAACAAAAATAATAAGCTTTCAAAACATATCAACAAGTTTCAAAAAGAAACCAATATCAACTAACAATTTCAAAACAGAACAGATCATGTGGTATGAGTTTTTGACAATTTTTGACAATTTCAAAACATAACAGATCATGTGTAAAAAATACCTTAGACAACGTAGATGGCCGCACAGTACGTAGAGGATATTAGGGTTCGCAACGTATATAATTATTTGAAAGATGTAGAGGATATGAGGGTTTCCAACGTATATAATTATTTTAAAGATGTATTTTACAGCGCTTGTGAAAAACGCGCTGTAATAGGTAGTTAAATTCAATGAAAGCGCATGTGTTTTACAGCGCTTGTGAAAAAAGCGCTGTAATAAGTAGTTAAATTCAATGAAAGCGGATGTGTTTTACAGCGCTTGTGAAAAAAGCGCTGTAATAAGTAGTTAAATTCAATGAAAGCGGATGTGTTTTACAGCGCTTGTGAAAAACGCGCTGTAATAGGTAGTTAAATTCAATGAAAGCGCATGTGTTTTACAGCGCTTGTGAAAAAAGCGCTGTAATAGGTAGTTAAATTCAATGAAAGCGCATGTGTTTTACAGCGCTTGTGAAAAAAGCGCTGTAATAGGTAGTTAAATTCAATGAAAGCGCATGTGTTTTACAGCGCTTGTGAAAAAGCGTTGTAATAGGTAGTTAAATTCAATGAAAGCGCATGTGTTTTACAGCGCTTGTGAAAAAGCGCTGTAATAGGTAGTTAAATTCAATGAAAGCGCATGTGTTTTACAGCGCTTGTGAAAAAAGCGCTGTAATAGGTAGTTAAATTCAATGAAAGCGCATGTGTTTTACAGCGCTTGTGAAAAAAGCGCTGTAACTGATTCGCGAAAGCGCTTCCTTTTACAGCGCTTTTTTGACAAGCGCTGTAAAATCCTTATAACGTGATGCGCAAACGTTATATGACCTACTACAGCGCTTGTTTTACAGCGCTTTACATAAAAAGCGCTGTAATAGGTTCCGTTATTTTTAAAATATAATTACAACAGCGCTTGTGTTTAGAAAGCGCTGTAAAATGGGCGCTGTTAAATGTCATTTTTGGCGTAGTGTATATATATATATATTTCTTTGAAAGTATAATCCTTGTATAAAGACTCTAAATATTTATTAATCAAATTTGGTTGTCTCTAATTAAAGCATCTGTCTCACATAGTTGAAAATGTCATAAAATTATAAAGTCTCTCATTTGTAGTAAATTAATTGCATATTAAAGAAAGGTCGTTGTTGGAAATCAAATTAAGAAATAATAAATTTTCAAATAAAAAAGATGAAAGTTTGGAAATATCGAGAGCTCAAAGACAATTTGTTGATAAAAAACATTTAAGAAATCACAAAAGAATATAGCAATATTGAAGATAGTTGTAGAAAATTGGGTTGTAAATATTTATAAGGAAAATTTATATGAACAAGGAAGCTCACAAGGCCAGAGGTTTAGTAGAAGAAGGAAAACAAGAGTTACTTATAGGTAAATTGTTTGTTGTGTAAGTATATAGATTAGATCTTATTCAAGAGAAGGAAGGATAATAGCAACTAGTTTTTCTAAACTACACAATGACTATGTAGCGTTACCCTAATTAATCTATCATGCATCACATTATTTCCTAAGTGTGTGAATCGATTAATGCATGAGTAATTGCTTGCACCTAGTGAATATTTTAAGTTATTAGTTTAATTGAAGGTTTATACTAAATTTAGGGAAGTTGATTTAATGATAAGTCAAAGTGAGAATAGTTGAAGTCAATATAGCCGAGTCTTTCACAACTACAAAAGGGTCTACTTAGTCTTTCATATGTCAAGAAAGATTCAAACTCCGAAAAGCGAATAATCTAACTTCAATTAAATGTCCATTTTTCTCTCTTAAATTAATTAATTTGTTTATTTGAAAAAAGAAAGGATATGCAGACCAACTATTTTTTAAGAAGCCTTTTTAGGAGATATAAATATTACATAGCACAACGGAAAAAGTTGCATAACAAGAGAATGCTAGACAAAGCAGTTGCAAACCACTATCTCGCACTCAATTACATCAGTTTAGTCGAGTAATGACAATTAGACACAATTTCAATCAGACATAGTCACTTTTGATAAGATCTAGACTCTTATATCTTTGTCTATAAGTACTACTAGTACATATCATTCTCAATACTATCATGTGTAAGACCGACAAGATAGAGAGTGATTGTGATATGATCCTCTTTATCATGAATAACTTAATGTAACCACTTGAAGAAAAATGAATCTTTGCTTGAGAGTTACTAGTCAAATTCTCAACTAAGTTTCATGTTCGAAAACAATATCTTTATGTTAATCGATGCGTGTTTATGTGCAAGTCAGGTTTCAAATTCGAATTATTGATTAGTCTTAAGGTGACTTCACTACTTCTGTCAAAATTGATTGGTTTATATTCACCCGACAGAGTCCATAATGTCTCTCAAATACGAAATCAAATTTGTCAATGTAATTAGTTACTAATGTGTCACTAAATCAAAATGTGTAAAAAAAAAATTATACGAAACAAAAATTATCTTTATTTTGATGAAAATTGTTATATGAATTGGTTCAATCCCAATCTAGTTCCTTATAGTGACCCGACACAATATCATAATCCAATACAATTAACTAGAGTTTATGAGCGCAACGACCAGACATAACTGAAACAACTTATCCCACCAAATCTATTAGCATTGATTTTCACTCAATGCCCATGTCTCCTCCGTGTTGGGACCCGCTCCTATATAAACAATACTTCCAATATCAATATATTTTTCTCTTTTTCTAATACCTCTTACTCTCTTCAATTAATCACTTACTTGAACGTTAGAGTATTTGTTCTTACCACTCGATTCGAAGAGTTGTTCGACTTTAATAAGCTCACTATCCTTCAAGGTGATAAATTTTTTGAAATTCATAAGGTTGCTGCACCTGACTTTCAAAGTGACAGTTGGAGGAGGTGTGGTAATAATAGTAGAGGTCGAAACCATAAAGTGACAATAACATTATTTTCTACGTGTTGAATGATGAGTGATAGATACCGGAACCCAATACACGCCATTTTGTACCACTCAAATTTTACCGTTACGCATCATTCATGTTTAGTACACTCTACCGACACCGAATCTTATATATATAAATATTTCATATATTACACTTTGTAATTGAACATTGAAAAATTCCTTTAATGAAAACGTTTTTCATAAAAATAAAAAACATTTAAAAAAATTATATTGATTACAATGTAAGTTTAAATATGTATTTAGTCTAGGCAAATATATAATTTTTTAATTTTAATTTTTGTAATTTTTTTTAATTTAATTCTTATAAAATTAAAGACTATAGATTTTGGTCTATTATGTCAAATCAACGTTAAAAGAATGAAGAGTTTTTTAAAACTCATAAATCATTTTTATTCATATTTTTTTATAAAGAAATATAAATTATTAAATAATTAATAAATATATTTATTAATTAATAATATAAATATTTTAATTTTTAATATATTATAAAAAATGATGTGTTAATGTGTATCTGTAATTCCACGTGTCATGACAGTTTATATCAAAAACTAAAATTAATTTTCTTTAATTTTACAGAGACTAAATAAAAAAATTATTATTTAAATTTAAATTATATTCTAAGATATATATTATTAAATAAGATAAAAGCATGTTATATTTATTTATATTTGAGATAAAAAAATATGATTTTTTTTTAATATTTGAGTTTGGAGGAAGTACTCCCTCCCATTAGAACATTTGTTTAGAAAAGTATATCTTTTATAAGATTTAAAAAAATATCTTTTATAAGTACTTATTCAATAGAGTTAAATAATTATTTCAAAATAAAATTTATATAAAGTACATACATTAAATTTTAATTATAACTAAAACTATTAAATATTTGTTAGTATTAAACAATGGAAAGAAGTACTCTCTTAACTAAATTACGATATTTAATTAAGATAATGAGTATAGTATTAATTTTTTAATAATAATATAAGATGAGTTACTTTTAATTCTAATTAAGACAGAAAGAAATATAGTACTTTCTATTAAATAATTATGATAATGCATAATAAAATTATTTTCTAAACATTTTTTTAGTAAATTTTATTGGAATAATAAAAAAATTAAATTTATCTTTGGTGTAAAAATATAAAAAATTTAACACACTTTTCTTGGAATAAATCGAGTAGGACCACATGTGCACATTTCTCATGTGTTTTAATGACTGTGCTCTTCTAGATTGTTCAAACTCAAAATATATAATTAGGTTGAAAGAGACATGTGTTATCTTCTTTTACTTTGAAAATAATTTAAACTTGTGTTATCTCATTAACCAATCTTTTAATCATATTTTTAAAATACGCACATTGTAAATAATTAAACTTATAAAAAATAATATACTTTTTAAAATAGTAATTTCAGGAGATAATCACATTAGTTTTTGAAAAATTAAATCAATAATATAAAGTATATTAAAATTAAAAAATATTATTAAATATAATAAAACAGATTGTAACCTACAAGTTTAATGTAGGGACGACAAAATAATTTGCACCCGCAGATATCCATCAAAACACGTTTGATTTGGGCGGAAAAAAATCGATTTAATTGGATGCAGATGCAGATTTTCTTAGGAATTAAATTTTGGGGGCGGGAGATCACTTCGCACTCGCAACCGAACTTGTCCTGCAAGTAACATTAATATAATAATTTTTGAATTTTCTATGCATATTAAATATACTTAATATTTTTTAAAATATTATAAATTATAATCTTATTTATATAAAAAAATAAATATTTACTTTATTATTATCTAATAATAATTATTTTATTATATTAATTATAATAAATATAATCTTTAAATTTATAATTTTATATATAGAAATGAATACATGTGTGGGCGAAGAAACCCAAACTCCATTGTGGATGAGATGTGACTTAAATTTCATACCCGCTATGAAATGGGTACGAATGTGAATTTTCTCAATTAATCGAGTGTGGGGGTGGAGGAGGCAAAATCTGCCCCTAACCTACCCTGTTGCCATGCCTAATTTAATGATTTGTTCTAGAAAAAAATTTAATGTTTTCTTTTTCATTTTGAGGATACATTTGTATTTTTTTAGAAGTATATTTGACTTTTATGTCTTATTTTTTTAATATAAAATTATAACATTGTTTTTTTATATAGAAATATATTTTTATTTACACATTTTTTTATATAGATTTTCGGAAAACAGATAACAAATGAATATAAAGTGTCAACTTATTTATATTTAATAAGAAGTGTCAATTTATTATTGAGCTTAGATAATAAAAATTAAAACAGAAATTTCTATCTCTAACCACACTAAAAATGTAATATATGTATTAATTAAAATAATGAAAAGTAATTTTTTTTTGGTGGAATATAAGTAAATTATATTGAATTAATTTTAATAATATAATTTTTTTCATTTATATATGCATATAATTAAATTACACCATGCTATCATATTATTACATTTTTTCTTAATATATTTAAAAAAATATTTTTATTGTGTGTTATAATTGAATTTGAATATATGTGAAAATATTCAGTACATACAAATAAAATTCAAATAATCTTTCATACATTAATAAAATCTTTGAAAAATAATATATATATATTAATGTTCATAATATTACATATTTTTTATCTTCAATTTCTATAAAAATTATAAAGTTGAATAGACCCCCATAGTTGTATATGTAAATTTGATATGATATAGACAAAAAAAGTATTTTTTTCAAACCGTCTTAAGAATTTATACTAACCTTTAGATGTTACTTTATCTTTTTAATTAATGCTCAAAAAAGAAAAATGTCATTCTTTAAGTAGTGGTTCTCCATCTTTCTCAATCTTCATATAGATCAGTTTTCTGAGTGTTGTTGTGTTCTCTCCTATCATAAGTTTGGATCAGAAAAAACAAGTAATCCAAAATGGTGATCACATCAACTGTTACACACCCAGATGAACATAGACAAAACATAGACTGTACTTTTGCTTCTAGATATGTGCGTGAACCAGTTCCAAAGTAAGTCCTTTTTGCTTAAAATTTCACACTAAAATGTTCATGTTTGAGAGAGATCACAGAGAGTTTGAGGATTTTGGTGAAACTACAAAGGACATTTTTTTGTCAAAATTATGGTGATATACTATGATTCTTTGTACTTAGTGTATGTTTGGTTTCATAGTGAGATTCATGATTTTGCTAATGTTATACTTTTTGTATGTTTGGATTGACGAGTGAGTTTGACAGTGTAAGCTCGAAAGTGTATTTTTTTCTTTCAAAATTGTGACAGCTCAATATGTCTGTCAAATCAAATATGTGTATGCTTGGAATCACTATGAGTTTGATGATTTTGCTGAAGATCTTAAATGTAGTTTTTGCCAAAATCATGATGACGTAGTGTGATTCTTCACATGTAGAATTGTTTCTAGCTTGAAGCTTGGATCTGTAGCTTCTGAGTCCAGACGTGATTTTTACACTGAAATTTATTGTTCCATTCACTTTTACATGAATATAACCAAACATAAATCACTTCATATTCAAGTCATTTTTAACTAAAATCAATTTTAGTTACCACATAACCAAACATAAATCACTTCACATTCAAGTCATTTTTAACTAAAATCAATTTTAGTTACCACATAACCAAACATACACTAGTGCTTGTTTGGTATCACGGTGAGATTGTCAGAATCACAGTGAGCCACCGTGATTTTCAAAAGTTACAGTTGTAACTTTTAGAAAATTACAATGGCTCACCATGATTTTGAAAAACCACCGTGATACCAATCATACATTAAGTGCAAGTGAGTTTGAGTGTAACTTTTGTCAAAATCACGGTGACATACTGTGCTTCTATAAAACTCACTGTTTGTGCTTAGTTATTTGTTAGTAAGAAAAAAAAAATGGTTGGTTTCCTTTTGAAATGGTGTATAAATTTATTTGTTGTGGTGAAAATTTTGAGTTAACAGGTTCAAGATGCCAGAGAGTTCTATACCAAAGGATGCAGCATATCAAATAATAAATGATGAGTTGATGTTAGATGGTAAGCCAAGGCTTAACTTGGCTTCATTTGTGACAACTTGGATGGAGCCTGAGTGTGATAAGCTTATCATGGCTTCACTCAACAAGAACTATGTTGACATGGATGAGTACCCTGTCACTACTGAGCTTCAGGTCTGCTTAACATGACATCTTTTTGAGAAAGGTTTTAAGTTGCGGCTTACGATCGCGTTGTGATCCATGATATTGCAGAGAATCTCGTGTGGTCCTTGATGCTGTGGAGAATTATAGTCAAATAAAACTAATTGCAATCCTTGATATTGTAGAGGATCTCATGTGATTTTTGAGAATTGTAGTTGAATAAGACTAATTGAAATCCTCGATATTGCAGAGAATCTTATGTGATTCTTGGTATTGAGGAGAATTGCACTCGAATAAAACTAATTTGATCATTTGACATGGTTTCTGTTGCAGTTACAGAGACATAAAAAACTAAAACAATAATATTGCAGCCTGAATTGCTGTTGCAAACTATTTCTTTTAAAGTAATGATTTTGAGTGATTGGGTATCTTTATATGTTCATAAAGTTTTTATCTCTGAAGCTTTGTATGGTAAAAATAGATAAAATAAGTTCACTTTTTGATAATCAAGATATGAATTAAAAATTTGGAGTAGATTATTGGAATTTTTTTTTGTCAATGCATAACTATATTATTGAATATTATTGTATTGAAACTGATATATTGACTTGATTCAATTATTAAATTCTGCAGAACCGGTGTGTGAATATAATAGCACATCTATTCAATGCTCCTATTGGTGCAGAGGAAACTGCAGTAGGTGTGGGGACCGTTGGTTCATCAGAGGCAATAATGTTAGCTGGTTTAGCTTTCAAAAGAAAATGGCAGACTAAGAGAAAATTAGAAGGCAAACCATATGATAAGCCTAACATAGTTACTGGTGCTAATGTGCAGGTTTGATCTTTAATTATGATTGATGCTTTATAGTTTGAAAAAAGTTCTAGTATGTGTTAATTGCTTGGTCATATTATGAGAAATAGGTCTATGTAGTTCTGTATATTGTGTTTGTTTGTAATTAGCATCCGCAAAACTAATTGTGTTTGTTTGTAAGTAGCATCCGGAAAACTAAAGAGAAACTGATAAAGGTGAACGTGATAAAGAAGACACACAATTTGATCGTGGAGTTTGGCTATATTTATGTCTATGTCTTCGACAACAGAGTGGTTGCTGTGATTTCTATTGACCACTAATTAGGGTTACAGCTCTGGACGCTATGTATTAGGTTTTTACATTGGGTGTAACTAATCTTGATGAAATTGGATTGTAAGATGAGGGATGTCACTCTTTATAAACTTATTTCAGACCTTATCTTTATTCTACGTGGGACTTGGGTTTCTCTCAATATTCTGGTTCCTACGCCCGAGCGACTCTCCTCTTATTAGTAAATATGAATTCATACACAATAATTTTGAAAAATGGTAGTTGGCTCGACCCAAGGGTAAAGCCAAATAAACCCTTGCTTTAGGCCTTAGCCTAGCCGACTCACCCTCTTGCATGGATCACTAGTTTTATTTCGTCTCCTTCTTTTTGATACCTAACAAATATTGCACAGATGAGATTTCATCGCATGATTGTTTTTTTGGGTCTGTAGACGGAGTGTAAATAGTAAATACCACGTGAAACTCACACACAATTGTGAGGTATTGAGTTCGAATCTAGGACTTGATGTCCTGTCTAATTAATAATATCGACATTTTCCAGTTGAACTATGCTTTAGAGACATTTCATCTCATGATTTGTTCACCCTAAGGTGTCACATAGCTTTAGGCCTCACATTGCCTAGGGCCAGCCTTGTATGGCAGAATCAAAATTTTAAATGATTTGAGTGAATAATGTGTCATATTTTGGTGCCTTTTCCCTTGAGACCTCTATGTTTAATGTTGTTTAAATATGTTACACAGGTTTGTTGGGAAAAGTTTGCTAGATACTTTGAAGTTGAACTAAAGGAAGTGAAACTAAGAGAGGGATACTATGTGATGGACCCATTGAAAGCAGTTGAAATGGTAGATGAGAACACCATATGTGTTGCAGCCATTTTAGGGTCAACGCTAACCGGAGAGTTTGAGGATGTGAAGCTTCTTCACGAACTTCTTACTAAAAAGAACAAGGAGACAGGATTCGATACTCCAATTCATGTCGACGCTGCGAGTGGCGGTTTTGTTGCTCCGTTTCTCTACCCTGATCTAGAATGGGATTTTCGTTTGCCGTTGGTGAAGAGCATCAATGTTAGTGGTCACAAGTATGGTCTTGTTTATCCCGGTGTTGGTTGGGTTGTCTGGAGGAGTAAAGAGGACTTGCCGGATGATCTTGTTTTCCATATCAATTATCTTGGATCTGATCAGCCAACTTTCACATTGAATTTCTCCAAAGGTAATATTTTTATTTCACATACAATCAATGAATATCTTTGTATTTGTAGTCTACTTAGGTTAGTTATGTCTCACTATCAAAGTCTTCGGCTCAAAATGCAATTAAAGGTTTTCAATCTGAAAAACTTTTTTTGTTTTTGTTTTAACCCTTTGAATCTCAAGAGAATGAAACTCCGGTAATTTGGAGTTCAGCTGAAAGGTAAATAAAGTTTGGCCAAAGTTTATTTCAGGCAGAGTTCGAATTTGGATGATTCTACATAATTAAATTGTATGTCACGTCATTTACAACTTGTCACATCACCATTTTTGTGTTTATAAATTTTATGGAGGGACCAAAATTGGAGAATTTCAAATCAGAGTGTTATGTTTATGTCTGACTAGATAACATTAGCCTAAGTTCATACAGTGATAAATGATTGAGTTAATCAATTCAATTCTTAACTGTGAGAACTAGATACACTCATTCAAGTAATATGCATTGAGAAACCAACATGTGAGAATTTCCAAACAATAAATTACCTCCTAAATCATTGTAGTTAGTAGTTTTTTTTCTTGATGTTGCTTTGTGTTTTTTCGAACAGGATCGAGTCAAATCATTGCTCAATACTACCAATTCATACGCCTTGGCTTCGAGGTAATCATATTATCATTTTGATGTTGAATCTCAAATATAAGCATGATAAGTATGTCTTTGGTTTCTTCTACGTAGAGGCGGATCTAGTGTATGGTGAGGATGTGCAGAACTTTTGAAAAATTGCACCAATATCCCTATTTTTTTTTTTTGCATTCTGACCACCTTGAATCTTTTTTTGCACCTTAAGTCCAATACACCAAAAATTTAAAAATACTCTCATATTTTGCACCCTTGAGTCAGGGTCTTGGATCCGCCATGGCTTATAGCCGAATGAAGACAGAAACTAATTCCACATGAGAAGAGCAGATATTGTTTATATGTTTCCTTTTTTCCATTTTTCTTTTTTTGTCATATAAAATTTACTTAATAATATAGGTAAAAATGTTTCAATTATGACTCTATGATGTAGAAGTAAAATTAATACTTCACTACAATTTTGTGCAATACTTGTTTTCTTATACATTCTATTGTTTGTGAACATCAAAAGGGCTACAAAAATGTAATGGAAAATTGCTTGGAGAATACAATAGTTTTGAAGAAAGGAATTGAGAAAACAGGAAGGTTCAACATTCTCTCCAAAGATGTAGGAGTGCCACTTGTAGCCTTCACATTGAAAGACAGTAGCCATCACACCGTGTTCGAGATAGCCGACCATTTAAGAAAATATGGTTGGATAGTTCCGGCCTATACAATGCCGGCAGACGCTCAACACATCGCCGTCCTCCGAGTTGTGATTAGGGAGGATTTCAGCTGTAGCTTGGCTGAGAGACTTGTGTCTGACATAGACAAAGTTGTTAAACACTTGGACACACTTCCAAGCACTGTCTCCATTAAAAGTGCTCATGTCACAGCTAGTACTAGTGAGGATAGTGAGAAAGTTAAGAAAGATGTTAAAGAGAGTCATGATGCGATTACAAAGTATTGGAAGAAGCTTGTGGATGGAAAGACAGTTGGAACATGCTAGGCTTTCCAAATCTTTGCCTTCTGATATGACATTGTTTGTTGTGAGTTACTTTATTTTTATGTGCAAACACTTAATGTGTGTGAGGATTGTTGTTGCACTGTTACTTTATCTATGGAGAGAAATAACTAATGTAATGCATCTATGAACCATATTTATAATATATGTATGAATGAATGAAATAATACTTGTTTCCTTTGCAATGCAACATTGTACATAATTTACAGCACTGATTAGTCTTATCTTCACTAGAAATCAATTAAAGAATAAATATATTTGTATACTTCTAAATAGTTTTTATTGTTCTACTTCTTTTTAGGTTAGAATTTGATTTATGTGATAGAACCAGTTTTTTTAGGAATATCAAATTGACAAATTCTAATATAGATCACGATTCACGCTAACAACATAATACAACAAAATGTCTACAAAGTTGACAAAACTTATAAATATGACAAAATTGAAATGTCCATAATACCTATGTCTTTAGAATTGTAACGTTAAAGATGCTAAAGCCATTAGCTGAATCTTCAATGGCACGAAATCAAAGTTTGATCTAAGAATCTGAATCAAATGAACATTACAACAAAATCGAAAAGAAAAAAATAACGTTGCACTAAGATGATAGACTTACAAATGAAACATGAAGAAAACTAAATATGTAAAAATAATTTATTTTGATTAAAAGATAGAAGAAAATGATTTAGAGTGGTAATTTTGAGTCAAAAAATGACTCTAAATCACCCTTCTTTCAATAGAAGAAGAACAACGACAATAAGAGTGAATTATTTTAATGACTAAGATAATGACTTACATTATACTAACATGAACTATTATTCATAAATACATAAAAATCACAAACTATTTCTTCTGAAAAATATTATTGATCGTTATTAATATTTCCAATGATTTTTAAATATTGATTTCCAATTACTTTTGAAAATGGTCAACGGTATATCTCACCTTTCAAATTAAATTTCTGTATTTGTATTTTTTTTACGCAATATTTATATTCCTAGCTAAATTATTCTTAGAAATAATTTTTTAATCCGTGAAAAAAACGTCCGCTTAGCCGAACTGGTTCCAAAAAATTATTTTATTTCTTTCACATTCATGTACTGTATGTATGTTTGATTCTACGTTTAACCACCAAATATCGCGTCTTAAGACAAATTTACAAAACTAAAGCTTTTGTCCAAACGTAAAAATCCACCGTGATTCCATAAAAGCCACGGCATAACCAAAGTACTTAATTTCCTTTCACTGTCTATATCCAGGAATCAAACGCAGCATTAAGATTAAATCACGTCCCATCCAAAAATCACGTTTGACTTCGTGCAAACGCGTATCCGAGCACCACAGTAAGCTCAGTGATGTTCCTTCCTTCGCCTTCTTTTCATCCTTAAAACGACACCAATGTTCAAATTCACACCACCACAGTAATCTCCTCCTTCTCCTTCACCCATTTTTCAAAACCGCATCTTTTTCACCCACCACCTGTTTGTTTTTTTGTCTCTCAAAATTTTCATTCATCTTTCAATGCTTTCAATTCCAAAACACAAAATCATGTTCACGGGCAGGATTAATAGGTTAATACGCTCTCTCATAAATCATTCATTTTCATCACTCACCCATCATCATCATCATTATCACACTTATCTATTGAGAAACAAAGCCTTGCCACAAATTGAAACCACATTTAAATCATCAATGTTTTTTGTTTTTCAATACTCTAGTTATTGCCAATTACCATTATCAGATTCTCATTGTGTTCAATTGATTCAATTTCCGTTGCCAATGAACTCTTTTGCTGCATTATCCGTTCGCCATTATTGTTCAGAAACTGTTTCCATGAACCAAGATTTTGGTTGTGGTGTAAGTGATGATGTTGTGGAGGGCACTAATGGTTTTGAGAGTGATGATGTTGTGGCGGGTACTAATGGTTTTGAGAGTGATATTGATAAGGTGCATTACACTATAATGGATAACTTACTTGGTTTTAATAAGATGGAGAAAGCTCTTGAAAATTTAGGTATACCATTGTCCACTCCATTGGTTATTGGTGTGTTGCATAAGCTTCGTTACGATGAAAAGATTGCGTTTCGGTTTTTTACATGGGCTGGTCATCAAGATAATTATGTGCACGAGCCTTGTGCTTATAATGATATGATGGATATCTTGTCTAGTACTAAGTATAAAGTAAAACAGTTTCGGATTGTTTGCGATGTGTTGGATTACATGAAGAGGAACAACAAGAGTACGGTTCCGGCGGAAGTTCTGTTGAACATTTTGAGGAAATATACTGAGAAGTATTTGACTCATGTGCAGAAGTTTGCAAAGAAGAAGAGGGTAAGAGTGAAGACGCAACCGGAAATAAATGCATTCAACTTTCTGTTGGATGCTTTGTGCAAGTGTTGCTTGGTTGAGGAGGCTGAAGGGTTATATAAGAGAATGAGAAAAATGATCAATCCTAATGGGGATACATATAATATTTTGGTTTTCGGTTGGTGCAGGGTTAGAAACCCGACTAGGGGGATGAAACTGTTGGAAGAAATGATTGAATTGGGTCATAAGCCTGACAACTTCACGTACAACACTGCTCTCGATACTTACTGCAAAGCAGGCATGATAACAGACGCGGTAGAGCTTTTCGAGTTCATGAGGACGAAAGGTTCAATCATATCTTCTCCCACTGCCAAGAGTTACTCAATTATAATCGTTGCTCTTGTCCAGAACAATAGAATGGAGGAATGTCTGAAACTTATGGGGCATATGATTAGCAGCGGTTGTCTTCCCGATGTCACGACATACAAGGATATAATTGAAGGTATGTGTTTGTGTGGAAAGATAGACGAAGCTTACAAGTTCTTGGACGAGATGGGAAACAAAGGTTATCGACCTGATATCGTTACTTATAATTGTTTCCTCAAAGTCCTATGTGATAGTAAGAAGTCCGAGGAGGCCATTAAACTATACGGAAGAATGATTGAAATGAGCTGTACTCCTAGTGTTCAGACTTACAATATGCTGATTTTGATGTTTTTTAAGATGGACGATCCTGATGGTGCATTTGAAACTTGGCAAGAAATGGAGAAGAGGGGTTGCAGACCAGACACTGATACATACTGTGTCATGATTGAGGGACTATTTAACTGCAACAAAGCAGAAGATGCTTGTATTCTTTTGGAAGAAGTGATTAACAAGGAAATAAAATTGCCGTATAGAAAGTTCGATTCTTTGTTGATGCAACTTTCAGGGATTGGTGATCTCCAGGCCATTCATAAGCTCTCAGATCATATGAGGAAATTCTATAATAATCCGATGGCAAGACGTTATGCTTTAAGCCAGAAGCGTAAGAGCATGAGTTTGAGAGGGAAGTCATAGTAAGAAATCTTTTTATTGAGTTTGTGTTACCTTTCACAAAAATTTGGAAGAGGAACAATTAGGAGGGTTCTTCCCATGTTTGGTTCGATGAATATTTTTTGAAAGCGTGGCAGGTTATAGAATTTATCGTTTCAGATGCTGCTTTCAAGTTGTCCTTGCACTACATATTTGAATACTTCATGATAACAACAAGTTGCATCTTTGGATATGCTCCATTGGTCATGCTCTCTACTGAGAACATTTTTGCATGAAAGTTTTTGTAAGTCTTTGGATCTTCTTATATATTCTCGTTTTTTGTTCTTCAAGAGAAATTTTTGATGGCTGTTACGACATTTTGATTTAGAGATGTTGGTTTGTTAACACGGCATAAAGACAAAATGTCGGTTAGTTAAGACAGCATAAAGTTGGAAAGATTCGCGCATGTATTATGTTATCGCGAGTGGGAGAAGAGGTTGTGAACTTGTGCATGATGGAAAAATTTGTTATCTGGTCACGAATCTGTTAGTTACTTGCTCTGTAAGATATTGCGGTTTATGAGATTTTAGCTGGCATCTTAAGGATTATAGTATGATTTGATTATATGGAATATCTTACTATATCACAATTATAATGAAAGGACCATCACTTCAATAATGATCACCATGACCAGGAAAATATTTCAATTGGATACATTTAGTTCACCATTGTTAAGCTGTGAGAAAATTGAAGTCACTGTACTATATTGCCACATTTGCACAATTATTTTCGAAGCACTACAAGTATGCGAAGAAGATAATGATTTGGTTTTTGATTAGCTTTTAGAGTATGAAAGCTTCTCAACTAAGAAAGTATTTGGCCTAGCATTTCTTGAGCTTCTATTATCCTTCAAAAGAGAGGTTGAGCCTAAGACTTTTAGGAAAGCTCTTGGGTTGGAAATTGGAAATATACGTTTATAATTGATCATTGATCACTTATAAAATAAATGGTTGTATAAGTTATTTTTATAATAAAACATAAGATAAAGTTAAACCGTTTTTGAAATCTATTTTGAAGTGATTATAAAAATAAGTTAAAAACATTTTGAAGTGATTATAAAAATAAGCTAAAAACATTTATGGACATATCATAAGTTGTTTTGTTAAGCCCTTCCAAACAGTATCACCAGTGTTTATACCAATAGAGTTCTTTTGGAATTTTCATTGTTTTCATATATGCATTCAATTGCTCTATTCAATAATTTATTATCACTTTACTACTCACCAAATTCAACACCCTCTTAGTTTTACGTGTGATTTGTTAACACGTGGTTGAATTTATCATGTCAAAGATCACTTATAGTCGTTATGAACGAACACTAACACATATTTTTTTAATAAATTAATTGGGTTAAAGATTGTAGATCTCGTATATTATTGACCATTTGTTGTATGTGGAAGATAAATAAATGATATAGAAAATATGTTTTAAATCATATTTTGGATTTAATTTACATACAATAGTTTTTATACCATTTTAATAAAAATAATAGTTTTTATAGCCTCAAAGAATTATAATTGTTAGATTTTTAAAAATATTTGGACTTTAATTATTACCACTTTAGAAGATATAAATGAATGGTTACGGTAAATTAATAGTGTAAAACATTTACATTAACTATGTATAAAATTAAACTCTTATGTTTATTTCAACATTGGATTTAAAAGACATAAACAGGTAATGTAAAATTAAACTCTTATGTTTATTTCAACATTGGATTTAAAATTCATTTTTTTTTTTACATCATTTCACTTTTATAATGATATTTTAAAATCAATCGTATAACATAAAAAATTGTGATTTCTCATTAAAAAATAGTATAAACTGTTTATATTTTTGAGTATGTCCATTAAAATCTTAATTTTTTTAATTGATGATTAATGATTAATTAAACTAGTTTGATACTTTTATTTTTTCAGAAAAATAAATTTCATTTATACTAAAATAAAAATAGTATAATCAAAATTAATAGTTAAAAAACAAATAACAATACACATAAAAACTGTAAAAGCCATAAAAAAATAACTAAACTAAAACTTTAATCCTAACAATTAAATTAATGTCTTCCATCAGCCAATAACAAAAGCCAATAACAAAGAATAATGTGAAATTCACAATCTTCAATATCATCAATTTTCATAAAGAATTATTTGTCGTGTCGCTTGTATTGATTATAGGTAGTTCCTTCTCCGACAAATCCAACAAAGTGTTAATAAGTCATTTTAAGATTGAGAAAATATTGAATTTAATAATAATATCTGAAAACCCCTTACTCAAAATATAATATCGACAAAATCAGTCATTTATATGTGATCACCGTACCTAATTGAAAAAATAAAATACACCATACCATAATGACGAAAAACTCATTATCATATTCAATTCATAAAATAACAGATAAAATATAAAAAAATTAATTCATTATAAAAATTATTTATTTAAATAAAAGGGAAAATAAAACAACTCACTAGAAGAAAAAATGACATAACCCACACGCTAATGTCTAAGGTTGTTTTTAGTTTGACATACTTCATTAGTCAACGTAGATGCTCTTATTTTTCCCTTTTCAAATCAAACGTAGAATCCATAATTGAAATATTTTAGTTGAATTAACTTTATAATATTTCCATAATAACGATGGAGTGAAACGGGCTTATCGGTGAGTTGTATAAGATGGGCTTTATCGCACCCGTTTCCATCATTTTCCCGCCGTTTCCTCCAAATAGAAGACTTTCCCTTAATTTTCCCGCTGTTTCCTTCAAATCAGTTCACCACTGAGACTCAAACGCAGAGAGAGAGAGAGAGAGAGAGATGAATGCTATAACGAAGAAAAAAGTTCAGAAGAAGTGCAAAATCAGAGGCTACAATATCAAACCCGAAGCTCTCGACGAAATCCTCTCCTTCGTTTCTCGCTTTGAACGCTCCGAAGAAGACGAAGCCATCGATCTCGTCCTCGATCAACTAGAACACGAATCTCGTAATCTCACTCTCTATTACCTTTTTCTTACATTTTCGATTCAATTTCATGATTCCGAAACAATTTTGTTATTGTGAAATTGCAGTGAAATCTGCAATAATCGACGTAGAGCCAGTGCAACGAGTGGTGAACTTGCTATTGGAAGCCGACGCGGCGGAGGAAACTTTTGATACATTCGCTTCTTCTTCTTCTTCCGCCATTGGTGTTATTGACGTGTTCCTTGTTCCCAAGTATAAATACGACGCTATTAGAAGGATATTCTACCAGTAGGTTTTATCGTTCCGCGTTTGTTTTTTTCTTTTGATTTGTTTTTTTGGTGATGAATGTTATTTCAATTGATGTTTGAATGTTGTTGAATTTTGAATCCTACTTGATTTTAAACGTTAGGGCAAGTAAAGTAAATAAATTGACGAGTTTTTTGGAAATTGACATTTATTTAGGGCAGATTTTACTTATGCAAGGAAGTCACGGTAAAATGTTTACCATGAAAATAAATAGAAATATTAGTGTTTTGTTCTTCACTGTTCATATAATTTTCAATGTGGAGTTCAATGATTTGTAGTATTTGTTATTGTTAGAATAGCATCTGGGTCTTAAAAGATTATGGAAAACGAAATTGCAAAGCAGGAACACATGATGTTTGTTATTGAAGTTTAGCCAATGATGCCTGTGTCTTCAACTATAGAGAAATCTCAGTTCCTTTGTATTAGAATGGATGAATTAGGGTACACAGAGTACACGATGTATTTAAATACTAAGGTTCAGATTTCAACAATACCCTTGAACCAACATTGTCTATGAGCTCCGCCCATTTTCCATTGTCCATGAGCCATACTCAACAGTAAAATTCTCAAGTCTTAATACCAATAGATTTGGTGGTTGTAAGATTTATTGTGATTTTGAATTTTTATCATATTCTGAATGAGAGGAAGCTCAATGAGCATTGAAAGTTTCAAAGTAACCCCAAATGGAGCTGTGTTATGTATCATGTTACCTTGTTTATAGATAAGTTAAAATACTAAAGCAGGATAGGTTAATAACATTTTACATTTTGTGTTGAGAAATATGACATTAGTTAAGCTATTTGTTGGAAATTTTGTTGGCTATTCATACTTGGATTGGTTTATGATATGGCGCCAATTTATGACCATGTTTATGTTTTATGTGTTTTCATTCCAGGCACACAGGAAGCTTACCTATTCATGGGGATGCACCAGCAAAAACTGCTCTGTACAGAGATATGTTTCTGTTGTTGTCCCAGAGGATTTCTCGTCACCAGGATTTTTCGAGGCCAGCTTTTGAGTCCGAACTTTCACAATTCCGGAGTTGTGAGGTACTGCTGGATTCTCCAACTGACTATGAACTTACAATAATGTTGCCAAATTGTTTTTGACGAGGATTAATATGTTATTTTATGCTATGTTGTCTTTGTCAGATATCTCCTATTCAATCACTGGTTGGGCAAAAAGGTAGAAGATGGGTAATGGGAGTAATATCTCAGCTGGAGGATGGACATTTTTATTTGGAAGACCTTACTGCTTCTGTTGAAATCAATTTATCTGATGCTATATCCTTTTGTGCTTTGAAAAAAGTTATTTTATTTTATCACAACTCCATAATCTTGTTAAAGGTTTTATGTAGTTCTTGTTGGGTATAGAACAATAATAAACTAGTGTTACAAGTTTACAATAATCCTCGTTTCAGCCAAATAAATATGCCCCTTTAAATGTCATTATAATGACCTCTTTTAGCATTTTTTGCATCTTGTTTTCCTATTCAGTTGTGTTTGGCTGGGTATCTCCAAATTAAATGTATAGTTCATGCCTTGTTAGTTTGATAATCTAATTGATTGAAGGATTTTGTACAAAGTTCTTAGAATACATTATCATCCTGACTTTTCATAATTTGTATTAATGTGTATGCTATAATTCATATAACAGCTCAAGTTTCTTGTAAGCATGAAAATATGGTCATTGGTTTCTTTGACTAGCAATACAATATAACTACAGGACTCTTCATAGAGAACACCATAGTTGTGGCTGAAGGCGAGATGCTTGTAGAGGGTATTTTTAAGGTTCTTGTTAATGTTTCCTTCCTGACATCTGCTCCATCTTCTCTTTATTTTGTAAAACCAATATATCCAATATTTAATTTGTATGCTTTTATTCATAAACTCAAGTTTTTTTTAGATGAAGTTTACTGCAGTCGCAAGGTTTATGATTTCTAGTTTTCATAAAAAAAAATCATGACTTCTATTTTGCATATTATATTCAGAAGGTCAGTTTATTCATAATAAGATCACTAAAGATTTAGTCACAACTTTTATGACTGTGTTTAACTTTGGTTGGCAACATCTCTTGCTGATCCTACAACAAACGTGCATGCCCTTAAAAAAGAAAACTGAACTCAAATACTAAAGCCGAGTTATGCCTTTTGCAGACCCAAGATGTTGAAGTTTATTATTGTCCCTGAGATGTTATATACCTTTTTCTGTGAGATACGTGTAGAGTGATGCTACTTGCACAAGAGAACAAGATGTTGCATGAGTCTAAATGGATAAGTAGTCTTGCTTGGGTTTTCAGAAGAAAAGGAACCACTTGCTTAGTAGTGGGCATGTTTTGTGTGAAAATCATTTCGTGTATATATCTGTTCTTGAAAGAAGTCAGGCTTAGAGGGATAATCCCAGTAAAAAAGATAAATATGTTTGAGATAAGAAAGCATTGGTTTGTTGACTTCACTTAATGATTATGGGTTTAAAACTTCATAATTATAAATAGAGAAATGGAATTTCAAATGTCGTTTCTATTTGGCACACTTCAACATGTGAATAATTTGTGCATTTTTTTCTGCAGATTTTAACATGTGGGTTTCCACCATTAGAAGATAGAGATAAATCACTTCAAGTGGTTGCAGGGCAAGACTTTTTCGGTGGTGGTACTTTTACAAAAGAGGAAACGGTATTCTTATTACTCTCCTCAAATTTACTATTTAATAGTTGCATGTATTTTTATTGGTTTGTACTCCGTGAAAATGATTTTTCCTTTACCTATGCCATTAGATCAGACTGGCAGAGATGGAGAAAAGAGCAGTCAATGACATGTTTGTCATACTATCTGAAATTTGGCTAGACAAGGAAGAGGTAATTTGCAATGTCAATTTGTTGTTTTCCTTCCTTCCCTTCCTTGTTACCTTGTTACAAAAGTGTATCTTGATATAATTTTGATGCTGTTTCTCCGTAGAGAAGGCTTTGGGAAAGCTAGAGATTGTTCTTGATGGTTTTGAGAGTGTAGAAGTGGTTCCTTCCTTATTTGTTTTCATGGGAAACTTCTGTTCTAAACCATGTAACCTTGCAAATTCCGATTATTCGAGCCTAAGGTGAGTTCCACTTGTGCTGTCATACTATTCATTCATAAACAATATGAAATATGAAACTAGGAAAGCACTGCTCCAACACCGAATCACATAATGTTATGTGTCATTAGTTATAATTTGTTCAAACAAACATTTCGTTATTTATTGCATAAGAAGGATAGCTTATTGTTTTGCGAGGATGATAATTATTAGAGACTTTGATATGCAGGTTGCAGTTTGGCAAGCTAGGGCAAATTATTGCTGCCCGTCCACGGCTAAAAGAGAACAGCCGATTTCTTTTTATTCCAGGTCCTGATGATGCAGGTATTTGATTAATTGATAATTAATTCCTGACGCTTCCCACTTTCATCCACTTGTGTGATATATCACTTTCAGTCTATTTTCAGGTCCTTCAACAGCTCTTCCTAGGTGTGCTCTACCTAAATATTTAACTGAGGAGCTTCAAAAGTATATTCCCGAAGCCATATTTTCAAGCAATCCCTGCAGGTTAACGTTAGTTTTAAATAGGATTGCATGAGACATCTTCATCGTTTATATGCTTGTTTTTATTTGTTATGGAATGTTCTTACAAAATCTTACCTGTTGGCTACAGGGTAAAATTCTATACCCAAGAAGTTGTATTTTTCCGCCAGGATCTGCTGTATAGAATGCGTCGTTCTTGTTTAATGCCGCCTTCTGTGACAGAAACTGCAGATCCTTTTCAGCATGTAATTCACCTCAAACCTGTGTTTTCTCTGCTTTAATAACTTTTATGTTTTGGTTTTAGGAAAACACAAATTTATGGGTTTTGTGTTTAAATTGCAGTTTGTTGCCACCATAACCCATCAGAGTCATCTCTGTCCACTCCCTCTAACTGTACAACCCATCATATGGAATTATGACCATTGCCTTCATTTGTATCCAACTCCGCACACGGTACTGTTAATAGTTTGAATTGTTTTGTTTTCCTTTTTGTATATAACCTAGCAGTTTCTTTTATCTTCACTTTTATCTATTCTTTTTGGTATTTCACATTTCAATATCTTGAAACAATTTGGGCCAACCGTTCAAGATGTGATGACAGTAATATGATCTTGTAAATATTACTTGTTATTCTTTATGACTCAGCATGGAAAGAATGTTCTGATGCTGATTCTGCTGTTGTAATTGCAGATAGTTTTAGGAGACAGAAGTCCGCAGAAGGCTTTCAAGTACACAGGAATCACTTGTTTTAATACCGGATCTTTCTCCGAGGATAGCACATTTGTTGCATACCGCCCTTGCTCTCAGGAAGTTGAATTGTCATCCTTGTGAACATTTTTTTGGGTTGTCATCTCCTAATTATCAGCATGTCAGACATGCCGGTGTCACCATAAGCAATGAATGGAGCGAAAAATCTTGTATTGCCGCCTTTTCCTCCAGGGAGGGTTGAAGTCATAGCTACTCTTGTTTTATGTAACTTAATGACCTTGTCAAGCTGTGAAAATTGTTAGTACAATAGGAAGGTTCTAGTCTAGTTGAGGCAGTTTTTTTCTTTTAATTTGGATAATATTTGTAAGTTCATATGTGTAAGTTCATATTACAGAAAATGTGTTTTTGAATAGTGCTTAAATACAATTATTATTGGAATATCGACCAAGGCTTTTCTGATAATAGCAAACTTACATTCATCAATTTTCATAACCCCCATAAACCACAATTAGATTTCAAAATCATACTTACCAGCCTGCATTTTTTTTTTATTTGCAGTTTGTAAGTTATGCCTATTTCAATATCAGTGGTAGTACAAAGGTTCAGCATAATTACTGCTCCGAAAATTTATGATTGAGATTATTATAAAATATGTAAACCGGCTGCCTAAAAAGAATGTAAACAGGTGATGAACAACAATTTGAAATTATACCTGTCGTAAAAAACATTTTGAAATTATAGCATCTTGCACTAATCTTAAAATCTCCAATCCCAAATGGCTTTCGCAGCTTACATGATGGCATTATCCCTTATTTCGATCAGATAAAAGTCATAGTCCAAAAAAGCAACACAGTAACATCCCAAAAGAGATGTTGGATTTTGGCCCCTCACTAGTTTTTTAGCAGTTGTACTGTCAGTTATTAATATCATTTTTTTTTAAACTTATACTCTTATAATCTATAAAAATATTTTACAATTGAATTGATTAAGTTAACCAGTTAGCCCTTATAGTTTCATGAAATATTTAGTAAAATGAAATATTCAGTTACTGTCAGATGATACTGATTTGGTCTCAAAAACTTAATTCAATAAGAAATAATAAAAAGCAACTTTTAAAATTTAAGAAAATTCATTCAAAAATCAAAATTATGTTTGGCAAACACTCAGCCAAACACAGCTACATATTTATGATATTTATATTAAATGTAATGGGGCTACAAATTATTGTGACCTTCCCCTAGTCATGATTTTAGCAATTTTCCTCCAGAATAAGTCATGATAGGTTACAGGAGTGCAGAGATTACATCACAAAATGCACATAGATGTACTCACGCACACAAACAGAACCCTAGCTGGATAGTAACAAAGCTACATTTCATTAGTCATGACATGACTGAGAAGCACCGGAGAACCTTTGGCAGAAGTAAAATCAGTCGGCTTGCTATCTGCCTATCAGTAATCTGCAGCAATCTGATCAAGACCTTGAAACTTATACTTAACCACCATCTACCCAACAATGAATTTCTGGAGGCCAAAACCAGCATAGCTGCATGCAATGACAGAAAGGGTTGGCGTAGCCACAGGCTGAAAGCAAACACTTCATATCTCCAGCAACGCAAAGCACATGTCAAAGCGGTTAGAGGAAAAACGGGTTCAAACTTTATTGATTACTTTGCAGTATGGTTCAGCTCACAGAACTGACTCGTCTTCAATTTACAAATGGCACCCCAGACACAACTTGTTGGGCATATTCAACATATTCTATTCCGAAAAACTGTCTTAAAAAGTATTCCTCATAAGGTATTCGGCTAGCAAAAAATTTCCAGACAACAACTGCAAATCCAATAGTTGATATGGGATTGCAGAGCATTATTTGAGTGCTAACAGACCAAATGAAGAAACCACAATATCCTGGATGGCGAATAAATCTATATATACCATGAGTAACCAGTCGGTGACGTTCATCAGGACGAACCCTAATCATATGAGTAAACGATTGCCCTGCTGTTACAATTGCCATCTTTCTTATAACTTCACCAATCACAACCAAAAACAACCCTGAATCACTGATCACCCAATGTTCCTTTAGCTCAGGAAATAAAGAAACCTCAATAAAATATTCTAGCAATGAAAATATCATTGCCAAAATATATTGTTTGCTAATCAAAAGGGAATTCAGAGTTACATTCGCTCTCCCATGAATGAAGGTGGCTAGAAAATATTCAGAACCGTGAAAGAAGATTACTGCAAGGAACATTTGAGATACCTGCCTGTAAGCAGTATAGCTAAGGATTTCTGTCATTTTCGGCAAATAAAGAAAGTAACCCTCTATTGTTTTATGCCACAGAAAGAATTGGTTGATTAAACTATCTGAGGTATAAGCCAGACCTGAAAAAGATGCAAAATTAGTAGTTTAGTACTGCAAATTGTGGTGTCAAATATAAAAATGCTTCAAGTGCAACTTGTGCAAAATATAGATTAGGAGTGGATCAAAACAAAGGATCCTGTTTGTGCTAAGGAAATCGAGTAAACAGTCATTTTAGTATCTAAGGGATTGTTTACTTTGTGAAAATATTTCCTATTTTCATTTTCTAAACTGTGTTAATTTTACTTGTTAATATAAGGAGGTAAAAGACATTTGAAGTGAAAATTGTTTACATTTCTAGCAGTGTTGTTAAATGGCGGTCATGGTACCGCCATTCTGCCACGGCGTAGTGGATTTTTGAACAACCGCCATAGGCAATTTGTGAAGGAATGTCTGCTATTGCAGCGCCATAGACCGCAATGGCGTGTTTATATGGTGGACTTTTGGCCATCCATCATCGACAACATCGATTTCTAGAAACAATGAAAATGTCAAAAAAATTGTCTTAGGTATTTTCGAAAATGAATCTTCATTAACTACCATTTCATCTTCTCTTCATGATAATGAGATCTAAATATGCAAATAGCTATAGTTCCTTAATATATCGAAATTATAAAAACATTCCAAATGTTTCTTTTGTTAGCAATTGATTTTATTTTATGGACCAAATTGATTAAGGGATAACACAATCTACAAAACATGCATTTAGGTATATTTTTGTAATAATTTTGATGCATTCAAAGACTAATTTGACAACACATTACAATTTTAAGAAACAAAATAGCTGTTTACTATAAGAAAATCATTAGTTTTAACATATGCCGCAATGCAATAATAAAATACAAGTTCAGAATAACGATATTTAATATATGATGGAGGATGCTTCAAATTTAATGTTTCAATCAATTTCTACGAAATACTATAAAACATAGCACGGTTCGACTCGGTCAAAACATTTGATCAATGGTTGAACCGGATGAATCTATGTTATCAATCGAGATGGAATTCTATGGTGGAAATGGCGCTGGAATCGGATCCTTGCGTGCGCTATAGGAACGAGAAAGGAAAATCCATAAAGAAATAGAAAAAAGAGAAACCTGACGGACTTTCTAAATGTTACCGGCGGCCGATGATAAACTCCGGCAGCGTTTTCCGGCCAGTTTTTGCTATTTCCGGCAAGTTTAGTTCAAAGTGATCCCAATTTTTTGATTTAGGGTTTTTAATTGTTAAAATGAGTTTATTTTTGTTTTCAGTGATGGGCTTCTTCAAAAGGAATTGAGTTGGGCTTGGATTACAATATTTGTTATATACTCTTTTAAAAAAAGTGATTTTTGTAGTCTAATGTAGTAGTGAAAATCACTTTTAAAAAATAATTATAAAAATAATTTTTTTAATAACAAACAAACACAAACTTTCATTGTTTTAAATATATTTTTTACGCAGATCTGTTTATATTTTAGATAATCATAAATTGTACTCCAACAATTTAAAAAATAACTCTCTAATTTTAAGATTTTTGGATTTATGTGACTGTTATGACAATTATCCACCCAACAAATACTTGCATATTTATAATTATTGTTTTTAATTTAAATTAAAATATGTATAGTGTACTATGATTTTTTTGACAAAAATATAACGTACTATGATGTTCTCTACTACTTTGGATAAAATACATTTTTTTTCTTCGTTATTTTATATTTTTTTAGTTGAGGAGCTCATAAAAGTTTAAAAATATTTTGAATCTTACAATTGGAGGCTTGAGACTTTGAGCACATAATATCAGGAAATAGATTTAGAGAAATATACTTACTTTATCCTTAATACATACTTTTGGTTTTTTTAGGTTACAAAGGAAAAATATTTTTAAGTGTATTTTTTAATTTCCTAAAACAACGTCAGTTTTGAAATAAAAATAAAAAACTTAGACCAAAGGTCTAAGGCAAAAAGAGTATTTTCAAACAAAAATGCAATTTTTGTTATCATAACGTATATTTTTTAAATTATGATTTAGACGAGTAAAGTTGTTTTTGAAATTTTTTCGACAATGATGTGATAGATAAAAGATATATTCTTTCTCAACCTTCTATATTTGATATTATAATTAACTTGTTCGTAAGAATCTTTGTAGATATTTTATCTCATTTAAGATATTGATGCAGAAAATGATTTTCTACATGCTATTGATAACTTCATGTCATTTTTTTATTGGATAATTGGCTTCAACATAAGTTAAATGATGGAAAATTTCAATTTTCTAAA
The DNA here is from genome assembly GCF_000331145.2 of Cicer arietinum. Taxonomy (NCBI): domain Eukaryota; kingdom Viridiplantae; phylum Streptophyta; class Magnoliopsida; order Fabales; family Fabaceae; genus Cicer; species Cicer arietinum. The sequence continues at coordinate 24,913,838 of NC_021167.2, forward strand.
TAAATGCAAAATAAACATATTCTTTCAATATTAAAATGATTATCATACGCCGCAATAAACTTCTAAACAATTGTCGTGTTGCGGTCTTTGATATTATGAAAAATATGAGTCTTGTGTAATAGAAGCAGTTTCAACTGCATTTGTGTTACATTCATCAGTATATTTTAAATATATTTAATATATAACATTGTCGGTTTAAAGAATTTTTATATTAACAATGAATTACAACTATTCAATTGTTAATAATGTTTGCCTTGTATGATAACCACCTTTAAAATAATAGACACGAGTGATTGTGATGTGTTGATAGTGTAAATTTGTTTACACGGTAGATACAAATTAAACTATTTTTAAATCCCTACACATAACTGTGAGGCTAAAATTTGAGTAATGTTGGTATTACCGCCTCTATTTAAAAAAAAAGTAAAAATAAAAATGTCATGCCTCTATTTATAAAAAAAAAAATGTCATGTAGTTGCTAATGTGAATATTAAAGGAGGTGCATATATTAATGTCATGATCAATAAACCTACAAAATGTAAACATGCTCAAAAAGGACATTTTATATATCTCTGTCCTATACCTAATATCCATAAGCATAAAAGTGAGTTACACTCAAAGTAGTGCAATCAATCTTGATTATACTCCGAAACTAGTCTCAAATAATATGACTACTAATTAAATCTTAATGCATAAATATAGTAATGAAAGAGATGTCTCTAACATTGTTGGATTGTGTAATCCTAAAAATGGAATTAGCAATATAGCAAGTAGGAAAATTTGGTGTTTATAATTAGTTATATATAAGATAAGATAGGTAGGTACACCATTCTTGAGTGAAGTTATTATATACCAAAAAGTAATTCCTTGGAGCATTAGGAAAGCTAGTTTTCAATATTATCATATAAAAAAAATGGTTTTCACATTTCAGCAATTTTTAAAGTTGACAAGTAGATATAACCTCTTAAAATAGAACCTTTTTTTTTTCCTTCCAAATATTGGTGATTGCGTCAAATCAGAACATCTAAACCAAGCAAGGGAGAGTAAAACTTCAAAATTCAAGAAAATATCTCCTTGTCCTATTTGTTTTTGCTTTAATTAGCAATTATCGAATATTATTTTTTTTTAATTTTTTTTTCAATTTTTTTATTTGTTTAAATACACTTTTGATATTCTTATTTTAATTTAAATAAAATTATAATCTCCCATTACGAAATCTAAAATTTTAGTCCAACACTTTTACACATATGCTTTACAAATTTCAGTATTTTTCCTCAAACTCAATTTGGGGCTTATTTTAGTTATTTTATTAAAATTCTGAATTTAGAAATGGGAGATCAATGACTTGTTTGATTGTGTTTTACTAGTTTTTGAAAACTATTTTATTAATAAATTTTAGAAAACTGATTTTAAAAAGAAAATTTAAAAAAAAATCTATTTGGCAACTCCAATTTTTAAAACAAGTTTTTACTAGAGAGTTAAAAAAACTGAAAATAAAAACTTAAACACAATTTATCTATTTTGCTTTTTTAGTTTTAAAAAGTATAATATTAAAAATAGTTTTACATAACAGTTTTTAAAAACAACTAATCCAAACAAATTTTTTAGTTTTTAAATTTTAAAATACTAAAATAGAGTTTTTGGTATATGAATCAAACGAGCCCTAAAATCTTATTTTGGTTATTCAATTTTTATTTTCAAAAATAGGAAAAACCCTTTTGTTGTTATTGAAAACTAATCATCTTTTATTGTTGTTAAAGGTTTACATTATTTTATCAAAACTTTTATAAGGTGGAAGGAAGTTGGTATTTTCTACGAGCAAGTCATGTCAATGTTCATTTGAAGTACATGAAATTATTCTCTTCTAAACAATTCCAAAGGGTCACAAATAGGTAAGAGTATATAGTTTTTTGTATTTACAAAAAAAGTATTTAGTTGATCAACCAACAATTCAGCATGGATATTTCAGGGGAAGCTTTACCTTATAAGAATTACATTGACCTTAAATTGGCGTTTGTTAAGTGGTTAAAATGAAAGAGAATTATGTTTACTATCAATTTGGTAGTTATGTTTGTTGATGAGTTATCTTCTTGGTTAGGAGAGAAATATCACAAAAAACAAACTATACAAATAATGTAATATTTCTCAAACTTGCAAGTACAAGAGAATTGAAGTTCTTGGTACTACCAAAACTAATTTTAGCATGTAGTAATAAAATTGCTATCATTCACAAGAAAAGTAGGTAAAACTGGTGAACAGTCAATGATGCACTTTGTTCATGAAAGTTGAGACTTTTATGTCTATCTCTAGATGATGTGTTTGATGAAAGTTGAGACTTTTATATCTATCTCTACTAGATGATGTGTTTCATGGAAATATTTGATTATCATGTTGCTTTTAATATAAACATTTTGATCTTGGTCAAATGGTCCTAATCTAAACTTTGCATTGAAGTATTTTAGATCAATTTAGCAAATTTAGAATATCGTATTATTTCGACCATTAGTTCAATTGAAAAAATCTACCATTCAATTAATTCAACAACTTATCATGAACAATAAAATTATAATTCTATCAATAGTTATTAAACTTAGATAATTTAGAGAACCATTAATTCATTCGAAGTATTGGATCAGCTGATCGCTGATTAAATTATTGAGTGACTTATTAAATCGCATAAAAATTGCGCTTAGTGGTAAGAAAAAATATACCGCAACAAGAATAATGTAGTTCAAATCTTATGCGCGACATTTTCAATTTTAAAATTCTTTTGTCCAACTGCACTTTCGAGATTCTTAAATAGATTTACGATCAAATTGATAGTAAACCTATCTAATTGTCCGATTGAATTGGTTATAGGTGTTGTTCTCAATTAAATAAGTCAAACCAATTTTTTGGTATGAGTTTAATAAGAATGATTCTATCTCCTATAATTTATTTTTTATAGTACTTTTTTTGACATCATTATACTTTTACTAAAACCAGATACAATAAGAAAATTAACTAGTTTAACTAATTGAGTTAAACTAATTAGTTAGTTAGACTAATTGGTTGTTCTATTTCTACCTAATAATGATTGTATCTCATTAATAGAATTATAATTTTTCAATATTTTTTGAATTTAATTGTAGTTTTAGTCTTTTTATTTTTACCTATTCACGAATTCAATACTCTTATTTTAAAATCTGACAATTTAGGTTCCTTATTCTGATTTTTCAACTAAAAAATCACAATGTAACACGTTTTAAATAACGTGACATATGATACGATGTTGTATAATGATTAACATTTATGAAATCGCAATAAAATCCTCTAAAAACTTAATTTTTAACTCTGAATTTTTTTCATTTTTATAATTTAATTAATAGAATAATTAATACATCTAAATAATTTTATATCGTAAAATCGTATGAGACATCGTTTAAAATTTATCAAAATCATTATTTTTTAATTAAAAAATATAAAAAACAAAATAAAACTGTCGAATTTTAAAATAGGATAGTCAATTCCATGAATTAATAAAAATATTAGATTTTATTTATTTATTAAGACATGTTATAAACGAAGAACACGTTAATATACTGTGTTGCTTGTTTGTCTTGAATGAGGAGGTTGGGGAGATTTTGTTCATAATTGAAGAAAACGGCTGAGTTTTTATTTTTATTTTTTAGCAATGATATATACCAATATTGAGATAGATGGTGGTTGAAATATTTTGCTTTTAAAACAAGCAATAAATGTGAAACTAAGGGGAAGGTTAGGCCAACAATGATTTTGCTCTCATTAAATACATAACAGATTTAATGTTAACATAGTAAGCCATCTTTGCATCAACTACATCCAAAAGAAACATTGTTTCTTCCTAACCACTGTACTAAGGATATTAAATGATGATGTTAACAAATGTTTTAAGGTACATCTTATATATATATATATATATATATATATATATATATATTAAAGTAGAAATTTTATATTAAAAATAATATATTTTAAAATTTTAAAAGTTGAATATATAATTTTAAATATATTTTTTAATATAATATTTGTATCTTTATATATTTAACAAGTGTTTAAAAATACATGTTAACATTTATCTTAAAGAAATTATTTATTGAAAATTAAGTATTTTTCAATGCATTAGAATACATAACTTTCAATAAAAACTATCTATTTAAAATTTGTTAAGCAGTACATTTAGGATACTCGTTAATATTTGCCAAAAATTACATACTCTCTACATCTAATAATCCATTAAAAAAAATGTAACTATTTTTATATAATTTAAAATTTAAAAGAATTTTAACAAATAATAATTTAATGTTTTTCGAATAATTTATATTTATAATTAAAATAAGTAAGCTATTTAAAAAATATAAATATAAATTATTAATAAATAATTTATTTATTATAATTTTAAATTATTTATAAATAATATTTAAAAATTAAATAATTTATTTATTCATTTTAAATAAAACAATATATCAAATTAATAAGTTTTAAATTAATAAAAAAATAAATTTTAAAATACTAATTTTAATATATTTTAAAATAATTAAAATAATTAATATTTAAAAATAAATAATTTATTTATTCATTTTAAATAAAACAATATATCAAATTAATAAGTTTTAAATTAATAAAAAAATAAATTTTAAAATACTAATTTTAATATATTTTAAACATTAATCAATAAAACTAATTTTTAATCAAAAATATTATTTTATATTTTTAAACTATTAAACTGCTAATTTTATCCAATACTCAATTATTTTAAACCTATAAAATATAAGCTATTAACTATCCTATATCAAATATAGGATATCAACTATTAACTAATAGCAAAAAGAGCCTTAAGCTCGTTCAAAATAACATTAACACGTGTCACATGGCAATTGGCGTCAATATAACATCATTGAACTCATTAACAAGCTTTGCCAAACTCAAAAAGTAGCTTTCTAGGCTCATATATAAGCCCATTAATAAAGCTTTATTATTGTTATTATGAACAGTAATCTTAATTAAGTAACATAACTAAGAGTAGTTGGAACATGCCTAATTATCAAAAGGAGTTATTACCAACAGTAATACATTCCCATCTCTTGCATAACATTAATCTCTTCCTAACCGAATTTGAACAATTATTTAAGCAAATTAAAAACTATCAATTAATTCATCTTGGGTCACACATATTATGGATAAGTACCCCTAGAGTTTAGCACAAGTATTTGAAATATTATTATTGGCACGTCCTTTGACTAGAAAGTTTTTGACACTATTGAGATTATTTATTAAGAGACAACAATTTTTCAAAGTTAAATTTTCTTTGTACTTTTTGAACTAGATGTATTTTGAACCTTTTATAAAGATATAATATAAATTTATTTTTAATTTTTGTGCAAGTGGTTTTAAAAAGGAGTCAAACTAATAAATTATTTAGGATAAGAACATAGTTTTATGTGATGATGACATGCATTCTTGTTTTATAGCATAAGTATTCAACGTTTCATTAAAAAAGAATGCCATAATTATATATCTGTTTGATTTTAAAGAACATAAAAATAAAAATAAAAAGTAAAACAAAAACGTGTAACAATTGATCAATATAAAATTTTAATTTATTAACGGTAATATGTATGCGGATATAATTATATAAATACCATTATATCCCCTTAGTATTCCTTAATTAATAATTAATTAAAATATTTATTTATTTTATCCTGAGTATCAGTTAAGTCATCTGCTTTGTGTATGCATGTGACAGTATTTTATCTATTGATATATACAGATATAATTTATTTTTTACCATATGACAAGTCATTTGAAAAAATATAGTATGACAATTAGCTAAAATTTCTACTCGTTAAGAATGAATTAAGAGTTCTTACGGATTTTTTTTTAGAATCACTTTTAAGAATTATTTGCACTAGATTTCAAGGGTATTTTTTTTTTTAAAAAAAAAACTTTGAAGAGTTGATCACAAGTTTGTTACAATATCTTTTAAAATGAAAATTTGAAGAAAAAAGTCTAAACACCTTGAAATAAGAATTATTTTAAATAGTTTTTTTTATTAAAATTACTTTTGATATATCTTTAAAAAATGTTTTTATTATTATAAGAAAATATAAAATTGATACTATGTTTATTTGTAAAATAAGTCGCTAAATAAATTCCTAATTTTTTAGTCCTAAATTAATTTTTTTTCATATATGTAAAGGTCTCTAATACTAAAAATCTATTTAAGCTATTCGCCCATACTTTCATTTTGCAATTGCATATTCACCTGTCATTTTATGTTATGATTTTAAGTTTACTAATTTGCTTGAATAATTCTTCAACTACACCTCCAACGACATGCTAATTAGTAATTAACTAATTAATCATCATATGTAATTTTTTATGTGATTTGCACGTACGTCATTTCATTAATAGTAGGTAGCTAGCTTAATAAGTTTTCTATAGTAAATGAGAGGGGTGATAAGTCTTCAAATTGATAATATTTGACATAGAAAATGGCAGTATGATAACAATGTTTCTTTTCTTCCTTTTGAACTTTTTTAATGAAATTACTTTGAGCTATTTTCACAAGTTGTCGAACAATTCCTTATTTTACAATTAATGCACAAAATTCTAACTTATTCACACTTATAAGTTTTTTTTTAATATATTTTTAAATCTTAGTTAAACTAACAAATGTCAATATTATTAAATTGAACGTCATGATTTAGGTTCGAACCCGAGACTTTAAATTATGTGAATTAATTATAGTGGTATTTATCAATATTGATTAAGGAATTTAAGTTTAATTCTACTTAAACTTTTGTTCATATTTATTAGTAATTACTAATTTTGTCCTATTCATGTAATTTATTGTATAGTTTGAATAACAATATTAAATTTCAGTAAATATCTGAAAAAGAAAAAAATTTGAATTTCAAATGCACGAGTGCCATATGTCCTCTCTATTTTTGTCTCTTTATTAATCACACATTCACACCTCAATCATCCATATCTCTTATGATTTTGTTTTTTAACAAGCAAATGATATATTTGTAAATAATGAGAGTACCGATGTACATAAAATTAATTAAAGGGTATAGTTGAAAAAAATTACATTAAAAATTAAAATTAACATTTTTTTATATAATTTTTTAGTTGAGATCCTTTCTATTTTTCAAAAGAAATAAAAAATATAATTACTATAAACTTTTATTTATAAGATCAATAAATGTATCATTATGTCACATATTTTATAATATGTGCAAACATACATATTAAACTATAGTAATAAAAAAAATAGAGAGGATGTTAACTTTATTTTTTATTTTTTAATATGTGATATTTATTACTAAATTGAGAAAGTAATTGATTTTTTGTTATATTCCCGTCTTAGTAAAAAAAAAAAAAACTTCCACTAATAAAAAATATACTTGTGTATGCTAAAAAGATCATATTCTTGGAAAAGTAACATGTATTTAGATAAAATCGAAATAGTAGATATTTTTGATGATATTTTGTGAAGAATGCAGAGATCAAATTTTGAACTCTCTTTTTAAAATTGAATCATATCAAATTTTATACCTAAATTTTGATAGTTTATTTTTTTTATTATTATGATATATTACATTTATATATTATTTGATGGTTTTTAATTTTTTTTGTAATAATATTTATTAGTTTAATTTAATTTAAACATAATCATAATTATTTCTGTAATGTAAATTTTAGTGTATTATATATATTTGTATATTATATTTTGTATCTAACCTACTACTGTTTTACTGTATTTTTATAATATTAATATATAAAATTTTAATTATAATTTAGATATTTAAAAACAGATCTAAATTAAATTGTTTATCATCCAAATCACCCGAATCACATTTGATTTTGTTTTTTATCGGATGATTTTATCGATCCAAACTGGACCACAAACACTTCTACTATTAGTTTATAACTATTCAATAATTTAAAAGGCTTAACTTTAACACATACGTATTTTTAAAATCATAAATATGAATTTGTACCAAAAAAGAAAATCTTAAATATGAATGACTCTGATTCGAGAAAAATATAAAAGGTTAACTTAAAAAATTATAAAATGTTAAAAAAAACTCTCTAATTAAGATTTTGAGTATATTTCAACAGGGATCCATATCCATGCATCTAGAAGGAATGATTTATATAAATGAATTATTTGTGGTATTTTCTTAATTTTGTCATTACTATAAAGTAGTTGGAGACATATAGAGAGGGTAGACCAGATGTTTGACTCAAAAGGCATAGTAATAATAATGTTTAAATAAATGAAAATGTATATAAATGAAATAGTATGCAGTCCTTGTCCACTTGTAATAATTCTAAGCTAAGTAATGTAGTTAGTTATGCCTGAAAACATTATCAAATCAAAACATAAAACATAACTATTTCATTCATAGTCTAACAAGAATACCAAATTCTTCTCCCTAAACATTTCATATTTTTTATTTAATTCCTTGAATTTATGCCATTTTGCATACACATGTGCAAAACGACTCTTGAGTAAATACTATGTGTCATGTGTTGAATTTATGTTACAACAATTGAAAATTTGTATGCAACAATAATTAATTAAAAAGCATTGATCTTGTCAAATGGATGCTTGTTTATATATATACATGTATCCTCTCACGGTTAGCAAAGTGTCTTACGTAATTCATGGTTGATTTCACATATAAGACATGCGCATTTGGAAAAACAAAACAATCATAAAATAGTTTTATGTAAATTTTCATTAATCAATATATAAAATATAGAAGAGAAAAAAAATGCATGCTTGGTGGGTTATAAGTAGAAGTTGTAGGTTAGAAACTTTGGAAAGACATTGAAAGCATAACCAAATTGGCTTTTCTAAGCAACCTTTTTTCTTTCCCTCACATCTCATTTATATATAAATAAATAAATAAAGATATTTATATATTAATATTATTATAATTTTTAAGTTCTAGTTAAACTGACAAATATAATAGATTAAATATCATGGTTTGTGTTCGAACACGAACTTCATTGTGCGTGAATTTCTGATGACATGTATTTATCATTTATTCTACCGACAAAAAATAATGATAATAATACACGTACCTCGTTATGTGTGAGTTTCTGATGACATATATTTATCATCTATTCTACCGACAAAAATAATAATAATATTATTATCTAAATATCTATATGTATGTTAGTTAGCCAAAACGTTTGCATCAATCTTCCAACACTCTAACGGAAAACTTCCCATCTTCCCCCACCATATATTCTCTTACCGTGTCTCTTTCCACTTCTTGTCTTCAATATTGTTAGTTTATTTTTCTTACCCTCCTCTTATATATATACACCCCCTTTCATCTTCCATTTTGCTTTGATTTATATATTCTTAATATTCACACTCTTGAGTTGATTGATCACATCATATAGATCAAAGCAAGTAGTTGGAGAGAATAGGGAAATTTATTTATTAAAAAATTTCCTATTCGTGAATTAGGGTTTGCTTTGATTTTTTTATTTTTTGTGTATTTTGATTTTAGCTAGAAAGAAATATAATATGTGTAGTAGAGGCCATTGGAGACCATCTGAGGATGAGAAGCTTAAGGAGTTGGTGGAAAGCTATGGACCTCATAATTGGAACGCCATAGCTGAAAAACTTCGAGGAAGATCAGGTAAAATTAATGATCATATACTCAATTATATTCTTTTTTTTTTTTGTAACATATATACTCAATTATATTCTAGTTATTCATTCAAGGCAAATTTAATGAAAAATTTCATAAGAAAATATTTCAACAACCATGGAATATTACACGAAAAAGTTAGCACGCCAACCACTTAACTCTTAGGTAGTAATTTGTGATAGTTTTGTACAATTACGTTTTAGAGGAATTTTAGGGTACATGTGTAAAATCAATAGTTAAAAGAGTTTTTTATTTTATTTTTAATAAAAATTATTTAATATAATTTAAAAAATTGTAATAAGTAAATATCTTTTATCAAAAGTGTAAGTGAAATAACATTTAAAAAATTTATGAATTTGTTATTACTAATAATAGTGAATGTTAAATATCTTTTAAGGAAATTATATATAGAAAATTAGTACAATGCTTATAAACAATGAAATTATGTTTTTTTTTTCTATGAAATTATTTTTCTTATAAACAATAAAATGAAATGATAGTTTTTTTATTCGCAAAATAATCATTACGTTATTAGTTAATTAATCAATTGTACCAGATTTTTTCAATTTATTAGATACAGTGTCATACTAACAAATTAAGGAATTAAAAAAATAAATATATAAAAATGATGATGGAATTAACTAAGTGGCTAGTGCTTAATATTGAACTACAGTGAAAATGGAAGGAGAACAGTTGGGAAGAACATGAATATATTGAATATATGTCCCTAATTAATTAATTAACTTTTTTTTAAGGCTTGAAAATTAAAAGGTCAAGAAATATATATATATATATATATATATATATATATATATATATATATTTTCCACCTATACAAATATAAAATTCTTATTTCAAGGGAGCATAACAAGTGCATGCCTACCCTGATTTTAGTAAAATCCCTTTTTTTTCACACATTTTTGTTTGCATGAGTGTAGACTCATGTACACAATTTGAGTTTCTCTCTTCTGCCTTTCTTTTTTACGCATCAAAGAAATTATGTATTGAGATAGAAATACAAAGAGTACTTTAATCTATATGAGAAACAAACATAGTGAAAGAGATTATTATGGGTGTATATGAATATAATAAGTGTAAGAAAAACATTATTATACATTTGTTCTTAAATATAAGATATTGTTTACTAAACTACAATAATTAAAATATTGATAGTAATATCAAATTTGTTCATAACGGATATTGTTTTAAAAGTTGTTTTCGACGTATGAATTTAGTGGTAAGAATTTGACATTATATTTTTAAGAAACACATTTTAAATCTTGTACTGAATAATTGTAAAATAGTCTTCAGCGCCGTTGTTCCTAATAATAATTTTTCTTTCTCCAATTATTTTAAAAGAAATATTATTGTACAAGTTTAATTATCTAAATCGAATCAATTAATATTTTCATCATAATATGTATTAAAAGTTGCAAAAGAAAGTGCATAAAATATATATGGTATATGTTGTTAAATAAACAAATAATTAATGCAATTAAAAATTTAAAATTAGATATATAGTTAGTGTTTTTATAAGTTTAAAAATATTAATAATAACATAAACTAATTAATTTTGTGATGAATTTTATTAGGGAAAAGTTGTAGGTTGAGATGGTTCAATCAATTGGATCCAAGAATAAATAGAAATCCTTTCAATGAGGAAGAAGAAGAGAGACTTATAGCTTCTCATCAAATTCATGGAAATAGATGGGCTGTAATTGCAAGACATTTTCCAGGAAGAACTGATAATGCTGTAAAAAATCATTGGCATGTAATGATGGCAAGAATTCGTAGAGAAAGGTATAAAGTCTATGCAAAAGGTCCTCTTGATCATCACATAATTTTCTCTCAAAATGATCATCAAACAACTAACTATGAGACATCAAATCTTCATTCTTTTGTTGACAAGTATCATCAAAAGCATAATCATCAACTTTTGCAATTTCACAAGTTTCACTTTCAAGGTCCAAGTTCTTGTTCCACAAGGCTTCAAGGTACATGTCAATTTTCATATGCATGTTTCCTATAAACTTCAATATATTTTAAGCAATTTTTAATAATTTTATCTCCTATTTAATGATAGTCTACTCCTCCATGAATTTAACATTTTTTATATTTGCAATGGCCAAATTAATAGTCATAGGGTAAATTCTCTAATATTACATTTTATTTATTTTTATTGAAATTATATTGATTATATGTGATCAATTACCTTCAATAATATAAGTGATTTGAAACATGTAATTCTTTACAATTACTTGTTTCACATCATGTTTTGAATTGTGATACATAGACATAATTTATACTAGCTATGTGTGTCAATTGGATTATCTACACCAAATATGTCTCTCCACTCTCTCTATTCTCTATCTCTCTCATTAATTTTTTTCTCTCTCTTAAATTTTATTTTCCATTAATATTTTTTTAAAGATAGAGAAGTGGAGAGTGTAGAAGGATATTTTGTGGAGAGGATCTACATTTGTGTTATACAATGACGGTCTGTTTGATGCGTATGATAAGATAAATATATAATGTGACATACCACTCGATAAAGATAAAATATGAAAATGACATAATAAACTATAGCATATGAAAAGATAGATATATAATAAGACATAAAACTCGATAAAGATTTGATAATGGAAATAACATAATATAATATTATAAGAATTTTAACTAGAGATGTAGGATATGATAGTGTTATAAAATTTAAGGTAGGATATGATAGTGTTATGAAAATTATATGATAGTGTTATGAAAATTATCTAAAAAAAGATGGTGTTTTAGATCAATCCTATTGGTTCACCAATTGAGATCTCTTGGTATACCATTTGTTTAATTAATCCTATTCAAAATATGATATTTTTTTTTAATCATGTTTCTTAATAGACTCATTAGATTCAGACAAGATATAATAATCTATTGCTATTATGTTTCTTATTATGACCATCGAGATTACTTTTAAGGTTAGAGAGGTTTTATGTAATCAAAATTAAATTAAGTATAAAAACACTTTAAATGGTCACAACGCCAATTTAAAAAAAGGAGTTCGACCTTTCTACCTCCCTTACTTTCTTTCTTTAATATCAAATACAAGTAAAAATAAGTCACAGAAAATAAATATATCTAATTTAAATATATATTTCAAATCAGATACATTTACTCTATTTTTGTTTATATTCGAAACGGGAGAAGTACTGACAATCATTTTATTAACAATATGACATTAATTTAGAATAACATGCCTACTTTCTAATGTTGATTAATAATGAAAATGTTAATTTTGTTTGTTTGATTTATTGTAGATAAAAGTCAATCAGTTGAGTTCTATGATTTTCTTCAAGTAAACACTGATTCCAATAAAAGTGAAGTTACCGATAATGCTAGAAAAGATGATGAGGAAGTGAATCAAGATATTTTGGGACATCAAAACAAGGAAAACAATGTTCCATTCATTGATTTTTTGTCTACTGGAAGCTGCTAACATAGTTGCAAAATCAAGTGTTTATATATCCAACTATTTGTATGAATTGAGCTTTGATTAATTCGTACAATATCTCGAACTAGGTTCACTCATTTAAGTTGTAACCACTTCACTAATCATACACATATAATGTATTTAAGGACATATTTGTACACTTGTTACATGTATAAAAATGAAAAATGCTTTTTATTTTAAGATTAAAATTGTAGAACTTAAATAGGAAATACAATTACTTTCAGCATCTTTAAGGAAACCATATATAATATGGTTGATTTTAATAGCTAACCAGTCAAATGTAGTGTTTGCACGAGAGACTATGGCCAATTTATTTAAGGTGGATATTATTTCATAAGTTTAAAAAAATTAAATATTGTGAATATATTTGAAAAATTAGAAACAATGGAAGATGAAAACTTATAAAATACAAGTGACAAGTGTAATTTAGTTTATTCTCATAATTACAAGTGTAATTTCTTATTACATCCTTTGTGGTGTGTATTTTATCAAATATCTTAGATGTGTGTTGAATTTCAAGAGCAACCTCACAAGTGATTTGAACATCACATTTTAACTCAAAACCTTAAGACATTGAATTTATGACTCATTTCTTTTATATGTTGTTTAATTTTTACTTTTCTAAGCAATGTGGGACTTCTAACTCACACTTACAAAACAAAAATCTCCCCTTCAAGTGTGAGTTCATCAATTCATCTAGGGTATGTTCCTCCTCAAGCGGAAGTTTTATTATCCACGTACATTTGTGTTGCTATTGTTGCTACATCAACGAGGTGTGAACATCATTTGTCAGGAAGACTTTCTATACAGGGAGACAATATCTTTAGTAACCATTGGCATTGGCACGTACCACTCTTGAGTCATGAGGGGAGTCCAGAAGATCATCTATATTGGATTAAGAGTAACCACACAAATGAGTTGGACATACATTTTAACCTAAAATCGTAAGACATTGAGCTTATGAGTCCTCTCATTTATCTGTTGTTTAATCTTCACTTTCCTAAAGTCACTTGACTTGTATTTTTCCTTGCTCATCTTCCTTATTTCCTATGTTTGGTCATCGTCATTCCCTTCTTGGAAGAAATTAGACCTTGAATTTAACACAATCATAACATACATGAAGAAAAGCACAAGTCAATGACATAAAAATCTAAATCAATTTGTCAATCGATATCAAATGGAAATTGGAAATGTTAGACTAAATGCACCATGGTTAAATTGTACTTAGTGAAAAAAGATAAAGTTTCATCTATGTTCAAAGATTCTAACAAAAGTGGATTTTCTTAGCTTTTTCCATCATGATAACCAATCGAAAAATCATTTTATATAAAACAATCTCTTATTGACAACACTGGACTCACGTGAAATTTTGGAAGAACATGTAAAGTAAGAAAAGATGAAGTAGCGAATCTAATACTCAATTGTGAAACTAATCCTTGAGAGGGAATGCCAAAATCATTTGTGCTAACATTTTGATTTAAAAGGGATGGGCTTTCTAAACTAGTAAACAAGTTTCATTTTTTAAATGTATATTAGGTTTACTGTGAACTAAGTAAGCATCGACACGTACATCACTTATGTTAATGAAGACATCAAAGTTATAGTTCATAAGCAAAGAGGAATCAATATTAGTGAAGGAAAATATTTCAACGTGCATATTTTCAAAATTAACAATCAAAATGGTAAAGAGTTCAAAATTTGGAAACACCACACAAGTTCCCAAACTATGAGATGTTTCATGTGATGATACATTCTCAAGAGCATAGTTGTCTCTGCAAGTCTCCTTTTGTGCAACCTCACAAAATAGGAAGTCGTGAATTGTCTCCTTCGGCCGTGCACCTTTAAAACCTTCAAAAATGGATCAACATAACTAGATAAATAAATAAATAAAATTAGCATTAAGCGTCAAACAATTATAATCAATTGAAAAACTATGTATGGATGACCTTACCAACATTGTTCCATTTTCCTTAGTCTTACTTTTATTCTCAACTTTTTCTTTTACCTTATTATTTTATTTTTCCTCACATGTACTATCAAGTGTACATTGAGCATTTGCTTGTATTTTCTCTGTCTCTCAATGCTCTCTTCTTTTTTTTTCTCTCAAAGCTAACTTTTTTTTTATCTTTCTTGTCTCTTTTATCAATCCCGCATCACATTGATATTTCACATAATCTGGATCCATCACAAAATATATTCCTCATATGTTGTACTTGTCTTTCCTTTTTTCCCTCCTTCTTTTTATATGTTATGTCTTTTTTCTTTTGCATATCTATCATCCTTCCTCTCAAATCTTCTAAGGCTCTTTTGTTTTTCTCTATCATACAGTTCATGTCTACACTGTTTTTTGGATTTATACTTACATTCCTCATCATGACGAAATCTTTCATGCGACCTTTCATTCATGAACTCATACTGCAAAACAATCATTTTAGTATTCATCAATTTAGTGAACCTTACCATGATAGAAGTCTTTCTTGATGATGAATGAGTAGAATCACCGATGTCCATTGATCTCAAAAAACAACAAACAAAAAACAATGAAGTAAAACAAAGAAACATCATTAAAAAGGACTTCACCACTCTTTTAAGTGTTTACACTAAATAATGTGTCACTCATGTAGATCACTCAACAATACTTTTTTTATAATGTGATCTCTTGTTTTTTCGACTCCTTAATTGCATACTCATATGTTTCTTACAAGAATCAAATCATGTTCAATCAAGACTCTGGAAAACATCTTACAAATGAGAAGGAACAAAACTTAAAAATCATCACTCAAGAGGCTAAAAATAAGCTCAAGAAACTCTAACACAAAAACCAATAGAATTTTTAAGATATACAAAAAAACAAATAAATAAAGAAAAACAAACTTAAATAAGAATGTAAACAAGACAATTTAGATATGATGTTAAAGAAAAACAGACAAAAAAAAAACCAAAATTTTGAAGTAAAAATGTGATAAAATAGTGAAAATTTGTGTAGATTAGAATGGTGAAAGAAAATAAAAAATCTGAATTTTTTGTAGCCGCCTTTTGCTATTTGCAACACAATTTGTGCAAAAGTTTCTATTTACACCTCTATGTTTTTCATTTTTTTCAATATTTGGATTCCTCTCTTTTTTATAAAGCTACTTTGGCTTTTGAATTTCTAGATTTGAGTAACAAAATAAGAAATAACACAAAACCAATTTCACTACATAAAATTTGGATCAACCACCACAAAATGATGAAGATAGTGATGAACTTGATGAGGTTCTGGAAAATTTCCAGAAACTATAACAACTCAAAATTCACTCTAATTGAATCAAAAACTAAAAGAAAATGAAGAATGACGCACGAAATTTCATTTTAAACATCATCATGACGTGAACAATTCCAAATAAAGACATGGATGAACACTTGAAGAAGATTTTGGTGCGAAATTTCAGAATTCGAGACAATCAAAATTAAACCAAAATTTCAGCAGCGTGTTATGTTTAACAATGCCAACGGTATAGATCAAGCAATAATCAATGAAGTTCTAACATGAATTTGATAAAAACACACAAAATTTCAACAAAGAAAATGCTAGAAATCACTTCACTTGTAATTTTATTTAATATAATAAAATTATTTCTTTTAGTTTTAATGACTCGTAATTTTTAGCCTTACTTTAATTCAATTTAACTTTTTTTTTCAAATGTTCAACTTTAGTTTGAGGTATTCAATTTATAGTTTTTATCTCCTTTTAATATTATTGGTATTGACTTTGTGTTAGTAATTTCTAATGGTCAAATTACATATAAAAAATAATTAATTTAACAAACTTCTCTTATACACTCTAGTCCAAACAGGTTATACTATTTATACAATTTTTTTGTTGTTACAAAGAAGGAGTTTCAATAACAGGACAATATTTGATCAAGTGCAACTCAACTCTTGGCAATACTTCATGAATTTTGCTTCCATCTTTGGTTTCTCTTGCTAAGGTTAGTAATAAATTGTGGGGGGAAATTGGAGGACCAAATTTACAAATTTATTAAAATAGAGAATCAAAATTAAATTTTAACAAAAAAATATTATAATTGAAAGAAATAAATAATATTATAATATTATTATCAAATTATTTTTCTTAAGCATTTATGTATTTTTTGTAATTATAAATACAAAAATTTTATATAACAATTTAAAAATTATGCAATAATATTAATTAGAGGATAAATACAAAGAAATTTTTTTTTTCATAAAAAATTAGAATGAATTGATTTTAAAACAATTATTTTTTTTGTGAATGTGACACTTGTTAAGGAATAGAAGAATATTAATTTTGGGAATGTGTTACTTAAGAATTAGATGACGTTCAAGTATCCCACTTTTGGTTTAGTTTGAGGGTTTAGGATTTTTAATTTTTAATGTTACTTTAGTCCATGTTTAAGAATTTTGTTGGTTAGACATGTTTGACAGGAAAGGTACTAAATTTTAAATGTTATTTGATTAGGGTTCAGTTAGGTAATTTGAAAAACGAGGAATACATCCTCTTTCGATAAGAATAATTTTATGGTAATCAAAATTTAGAATGTGTCAAGTATCTCGGTTTATTTTAGTTTAATTATTTTGGATATTAATTTAATAAGTGGTTATCACATCCACTTTTTATGTTTGTTTTCTTGAGGTGGTTGGTTAGGTATAGTTTTGGTTGTTTAGAGTGTTTACATATAGTTTTGGTTGTTTAGAGTGTTTACATATAGTGTTGATTCTTGGACTATCATTATTTTTTTAAATTGGTCTTTAAACTATTCACTCAATCTTAAAATAAGTATTGTTTAAAGTTTTTGTCTTTATATTAAGAAATATAATAATTAGAAAAAAAAATATATAATTTATTTTATTAAACTATTTATCTTAATTATTGATGAATTTTTTATTATTATCAATATAAATATAATAATATTTTATAATTTGTGCACATAGTAATTATTGAAGGATAGTATTAGAGAAAAATAAATAATAAAATTTGATAATAACATTCATCGTGAGATAAATTATTTTTGTTAAAGTGAGACTTATTGTAAAATGGTTGAAGTATTACAATCTATTGAGGTATCCCTAAACTATTACTCATTCAAATTATTTAGCCTTTCCGTCAATTTTTATATTTTGATATTTGTCAATTTTACTATTTTTAATTATTTAGTCAATATAGCCTCTAAAGTATTTGTAAAAAAACAACAATTTAAAGATACATCAATATAGCCTCTAAAGTATTTGTAAAAAACAACAATTTAGGCCCCTCAACTAAATAAATAAAATGATCAAGACATGTAATCTAGTAAATATTTAAAACAATACACTAATAACTATTATTTCATATCGACGCATGATTAAAACTATTTTTAGTGGATAAACAAAATATAAACAAATAAATTGATTAAATCTTGCTTAAACCAAGAAATCAATATGAAAAAAAAAAAATCAACGTGTTATGTAAATTAGAAGAATTCATTGAAATAATAAACCAAATTATTTACGCGTATACTAGAAACTTTAAAGAAGGTTTTAAATCGAAATATGAAAATAGTTTTAATCTCAATAAAAATATCTGAAAGAATAACGGATGTATGGTTTATTGATTTCATACATTTATTGATTTACTCATTTATTTGATAAATTAAATTGTTTTTTTTATGATATTTTATAGATTACATTCAGTTATTTTATTTGTTTAAGGAAATGCTTTAACTGCAGACTACATCACGTGATAGGACTCTAATATTTTAATGTCTATAATTACATTAAACAAAAAAATCAAAGACTTTTAAAATTATGACTTAGTGACTAAAGAATAAAAAAATAATCATAATTTTAATAGAAAGATTAAACAATGAGATCGAAAAATAATTTTAGTATTTTAATATTTTTTTTTCATAATTTCAAGAACAATCTGAAAAAATTCTTAAAAAAAGTGATAGTTTAGAAACCAAATTGATTCCTTATTATTTAAGAAATAAACGATTAAACAATGGCATAATGGTTTCATCTTTTGCAAAAGATCAAATATATATTTATTTGTGCAAAGCAAATTCTATGTGCACCGCTTAGGTTATTATTTATTTTATTTTTGAGAGGAGATGGTATACATATAACAAGCTAGTAAGCAATTTTTTGTTAATTACTATTCCCTTTATTTCACAAGTGTTTTATTTGAGATGTGTATGGTTTTTGAAAAAAATAATTAGTTATATTAAAATTTTAATAATAAAAAAATTATTTACTAAAATATTTTTATTTTATTGATAATAAAATATAAAGATCTTCAAGACCCAAAGTACTTTAGAGGAAGAAAAACATATTCTTAAATTAAAACACTTTTAAAATAACTACTAAATATATATTTTTAATATATATATATATATATTATTAATTAATCTTAAAATATAAAAAGTGATATTAGACTCATTCAAATATAAAATTATTTTGAAAATATTTATATATAAAATAAATACATCAAATTTACCTATCTTTCTTTAATGTATAGTACAACTCGCTCCCTCCTTAAATGTATCACAGGAACAATAATTACACAAACTTTTTCAATTCCAAAGCCCTCTATTTTTTTTTTTCTTCTAAAGCTATCAAATGAATGTATGAGTGAACACCAATAATTTAAACTCAAAAAGGAGAAAAAATTTGGAAACAAAAATCGTTGACTTAATTCTGCAAGTATCAACTACAATAAATACATTCTTAAAAAACACTACAATGCATACAATTAATGATAATTTAAGAAAAGCATTTATTTGTTTTAAATGATTTAATTAAGAGAATTAAATGAACTGAAGTAACAACCTTTATTTGTAGGTAGGAGTAGTTAATTTTGTTTATAATTAAATATATATGAAGTGATTATAATATTTACACGTGTGAGGGGACCAATATGTGTTGAGCAATCTCTTTTGCCACAAAGTAGTTCACACATGAGAGTGCTTCAAGAATGAAGGATGGTGGTAGGAAAAAGCTGGGTTTGTGTAACGGATAAAATATACGTCTTGCATAATTTTTAGATTCAAATAAACTTTTTATTTCAATCTTTTTATTAAAAAAAAACGAGTTTTTAATTCTCTTATTTTAAAATTTTTGAGATTTTTTAGTCTATCTAATCTTTTGCTTGGTTCTAAAGTGGTAGTGAGAAATTGGATAAAAAGTACAATTATTATAGAAATATGTTGATTTTTATTCTAACTACCATTAAAATTATAATTGTAAATGATTTTCATAGTGTGATAATATAAAAAAAATTATATTGTTAGTGCATAACAATTAAACTCATTAGATATAAGATCGCTATAGATATTAAAAAAAAATTATATTCTATTATTTTTAAAATTAACATTTTTCTATATATATTAAATTGATTGTTTTTATAATTAATTGAAAAAAAATATTATAAAAACTATTAATTAATTTAATAAATTACTTTACATTTTAAAACATTAAAAAAATTATACAAACATTTAATAATTTTACTAAAATATTTTCGTGGAATTTAAAAAAACATCATCTTAAAATTTGTGAAAGACTTAAAATATGTTGAGTCGCTCTAGTTCTTTATTACATGCTTCTATAAATAGGGAAGCTAGTAGACATGGAATGGCATATCCAACATCATGACTTTGTTTTCAAAACCATTCACTTTCTTAGCCCAAATCATGTTTTCTACACTTTCCATCGTTGGAGACTACCTAAATAACCAAATATTATTCAAGTCTTGTAACATTTTTTCACTCTTACAATGGTGTGGCTTAATAGCATTTATAGCAATATTTTACCTAAAGAAAAAACAAAAAAAGGTATATCTAGTGGATTTTGCATGTTATAAACCTTATGCTAAATGCATTTGTAGTAAGGAAATGTTTTTAAATGCATCAAAATGTACTGGACAATTTAAAGATGAGAGCTTAAATTTTCAAAGAAAAATTATGGATAAATCTGGATTTGGTGATAAGACTTATGTGCCAGATTCCTTATTGAAAGTTCCACCAAATATTTGCACAATTGAAGCAAGGAAAGAAACAGAATCAGTGATTTTTGGTGCTATTGATGAACTTTTGTTGAAGACAAAAATGAAGGTTGAGGATATTGAAATTATTATAACAAATTGTTGTATATTCAATCCTACACCTTCTCTTAGTGCCATGGTTGTTAACCATTACAAAATTAATCATCAAATTTTGTGCTATAATTTAAATGGTATGGGTTGTAGTGCAGGACTCATAGCAATTGACCTTGCTAAACAACTCCTACAGGTTAGATCATCTTTATTATTTTTAATTTCAATTTTTTCATTTTACTTTTGTTTTGCCTAATATTATTATTTCATCCTTATAGCTAGCAGCATTAAATATAAATATGTGGGTTTACTTATATTTTTAGAACTTAATATACTAAAAAATAAATAATATGACAAAGAGAAAAATTTATGTTATAAATTGTGTTTTTTTACGTTTTGATTTTTCTAATAATGTATCTGTTGTTACAATAGTTTTAGAATTCGATTGTGAGTAAGAGTTTTGAATGAAAATGTTTTGAAAGGAAAATGTTTTGAAAGACTAAGGCTATATTTTATTATATATTTAGTATTTTAAAAATTTAAAAGAATAATATAATAAATGAATATATAATATTATGTTGTTCTTTTAACTCATTTATAAATATTACATATATATTAGAATATAAATTTGACCCTCCACTAGTAAACATATCCTAAATATATTGAAGTTATTAAAAGAAATTTAAATGTATTTTTTATTAGCAGTTTTGATCTTTAAACGTATTCTTAGTCAATTAATTTATTCTTCAAATGTATTTTTCACTAGTCATTTTATTCTATAAAAATACTAACAAGACATAATTGATGATATGTTTGTAATTTTGACAAATTTAAAGATTGTAATATTTAAAGATCAAAATGACTATTTACTTTTTTTTGTGATATACATGTCTGAGTCAATAATTTACACATTTATCCGCTTATAAACACAACCAAATTATTCTTATAAAATATAATAATTAAAATCTAATAAAATATAAACATGAGTAAAAAAAAATATAATTTTATATTTAACTCAAAATTAAATTTAATAATTAATTTAAAAATATGTATGATTTTATCGCAAATATAGTTTTGTCATTTTATATGATCTGATAAATTATTTTTTAAAATTATAAAAATATGAAAATATAAAAAAATCAAATCAGAGTAATTTTTTTTAGAGTATGAAAGTAGTTTTATAAGTATATGCTAAGAAATTAAATATGTAAATATTATTTTTTAGAAACAATGTATAAAACAATAAAAAATAAATTAAAAAAAGGCTATGATTCAAAATTTGGACCCCCAACAATTTAATCTTGGTTCTGTTCTGTTCAATAGGTACATTCAAACTCATATGCCTTAGTTGTGAGCACAGAAAACCTCACAAGTGCATGGTACTTAGGAAACAACAGATCAATGCTTCTTTCCAATTGTCTCTTTCGTGTTGGTGGTACAGCAATCTTACTCTCAAACCTTTCTTCAGATTCTCGTCGTTCAAAATACCACCTTAAACACACTGTTCGTACACACAAAGGTTCACAAGATATTTGTTACAATTCCATTCTTAGAAGAGAAGATGAAACAAACACAATCACTGGTATATCACTTTCAAAAGATTTATTAAATTCAGCTGGTTTTGCACTTAAAGCCAATATTTCAACACTTGGAAAATCTGTTTTACCTTTATTAGAGCAACTAAAGTATGTGTCAACTTTTTTAGCTAAAAAGTACTTTAATACAAGAATAAAGGTTTATACTCCTGATTTTAAGTTAGCTTTTGAGCACTTTTGTATTCATACTGGTGGAAAAGCTGTGCAAGATGAGATACAAAAAGTGCTTGGATTAAGTGATTATCAATTAGAGCCTTCAAGGATGACACTTTATAGATATGGTAATACATCAAGTAGTTCTGTTTGGTATGTTTTAGCATATTGTGAAGCTAAAGGGAGAATAAAAAAAGGTGATAGGATATGGCAAATTGCATTTGGTTCTGGATTTAAGTGTAGTACTATTGTATGGTGTGCATTAAGGAATGTTGATCCAATCAATGAGATTAATCCATGGAGTGATGAGATTCATGAGTTTCCTGTTGATGTTTCAAGTTGAAGTGTTGTTGGTGTAATGAAGGTTGTTTCCTTGTGATTACTAAAATAATGGGATCTAGCTTTTCTTAATAAGAAAAAAAATGTTTGTAATTATAGTATGTCTTGAGTTAAGGATTCGACTTTACTTGTGATATAAGTGGTGGTTCGATCAATATAGGACAAATCAAATTTAAGTTCTGTATTTGAATTATAAAATAAAATAGTAAAGTTGTATATTTTTGGATTTGATGTCTTTACTTTATGAGACCAAAAGAATTACCACTAAATATTGATCAATAAGCCTACAATTAAATAGACTATCACTAAATAGGTCAATTCTATTATGATAATAGTAATGTGTTATTAGGGTAATATATACATATAAGCTTGTAAAAAAAAATATTTACATATGCCTTTCAAAAAAAAATATTTACATATGAGCTTAATTTTATTTTTCTTCTCTGTAATTATAATATTTTTTACTTTTAGTGAATATAAATATTTATATAATTTAATACGATTACAATTGACTTTTTAATGACTTGGCATAATACAATAGAAATTATTTTAATCAAACAAAATAAAATTATATTCACTTAATTAAAAAAACTAAAATTAAAATCTCTAATTTAGTCAATTTTTTCGGTGTTTTGAGGTTTGTACAAATTCTTCGACTACTTATGTCGTCACACCATTGTCATTAACTAACTTTTCGTTTTCAACTTCATTGGAATTCAAAAAAAGACTTCAAAGCTCCGTCAAAAAGAGATACAAGAAAAACACAAAAAAATTACAACGTAAAATCAATAAAAAGCATAATTATTCGAAGAAAAAATCTTGAGATAACTGAGATTCTGACGTTGATAAAAGAATAAAGGTGAAAAAGATAACTAAAAATTCTTTATTTTATTTTTTAATTAAAATAAATAATTCATCATGCCAAGGCATTAGAAAGTCCACATGTCATGCCACAATACAAAAACAAAATTGAGAAAAACAAATGGAAAATACAAAATTTGAAATGAAATAAATATGAAGGATCAAAGTCACTCGTTTTAAACATAAAAAACTAAAATTGCAAAATTAAAAATTAGAGATAAAAATATAATAAAATTTATATTTTATCAATGACGTATCAACCCAAGCAGAATTATTTTAGATAGTATTGAGATCACAGAGAACGCACAAGATGAAAATCGTCAAAATAATACATTCACCTTGTTGTATCTTAGTTTATTAGATTTGTTCTTTAATCTGAATATGTATATAGATATCCAGCCAACACAGTCAAATGTCTTGAGATTTGGATTTGCTATAACCCCTAAAGCACCGACTTCTCTGATTAAAGGGGTATTTGAATATCGGATTTGAGACACCAACACAACACTGATACCTCAACTATATTCAATTAATTTATTTATTTTTTCAAATTATTATTAATATCAAAATGTGTATATAGTGTGTTAAGTGTTCATGTCAGTTTCTATCAGTTTCTATGTTTCATAGGTTTGATAAAAGCTAGAATAATTGCCAAGAATTACGTTCAAATAGACCCAAAAAATTAAAGTATTTCAAGAGTTTGGTTAAAGACATGGTAGTACAAAAGTTATCTCCAAAAGAACCCTTTGTGTTCTAACAATTTGCTCTGGAAGCTAGGAACCCACCCAACCTAGCTTCTCCCTTATAGTACACAGAAGTACTGCAAAATTACTATAATTTTCTACATGATGCCTATGAAATGAAGACAATAGCTCTAGAGGACTTTGAGAGGACAAAATGCCTACTCGCACTTTATGGATCGGTATATGTGACGAACAAAGAACAACGCTGCACGGAATCCAACAGTTCCAAGCATCAAGAAGAAACCATAGCATATGCAGGCCATGTAACCAAAGAAAAATGAGGTCTGCATGAATCCAGACATATCGGAGCGTGCATAGTAGTAATACAGACAATAGGCATAGATAAATAATCCAGTTGAACCGCCGCATAGGAATGATCTGTAAGGAAATGAGAACACAAAGGTTAAGTGTTAAGTGTGCAGGTCATAGAAAATCGCTTAAATTTGAAGCATCATGGAACTCCATGTGATTCATTTTGAAAGTGCACATCACAAATATCAAAAGGTCCAGATATAGAAAACACAAATTGAACCATGAAAGCAAGAATATTTATCATTCTTGTTCATATACTCTAGAAACTATCAATAAAAAATCAGCAAACACGGTTATGAAGTCCCAAAGTTTGAAATAACTAGTCAAAACATAATTATCAATATTTTTGTTTTAAAGTTCATGCATTTTGATCTGTCATCATAACTCAATTCCAGTGGAAAACTGTTAATATGAAAAAGATCAAAAAACAAGTATCTTCATATTTCATATTTACTACTTCATCCAATATTATATAATCTACATCAGTTATATCATCAAAGAGATGGCTATTGAGAAATCAGTTCACTGCAAAATGCTAATACCTAGCCGTCAGAAGTATCCGACAATAATGCATATGAAAAGGTGCAGGAAATAAATTGATTAAAAATAGTGATTCCATACCTCCACCACCATTCATGATCCTCAGCAGCAAGCTGGAAGTATGTCAATGCCACAGTAATGAAAGCAGTAACAATCAAGAGAATGATGAAGACAATAAACAGAATACTGTAGATTGTGTAAATTCTGTGACCCCAAACACTGGCAAATATATAATAAAGTTCGATGTATATAGCGCTGAAAGGCAAAAATCCTGCCATCGCCATCTGAGGAATTGTTCCGCGATACCATGGCAAAGGCGGAATCTCCCTTGGATATTTCGTTGTGCGAACGGGAGCTTGGAATTCAGCCTTGCTGTTCTTCCCAGCAATGCCTCCTAATACAAGTAGAGGAGACGTAACAAGTGTCCATATGAGAACTATAACGACAATTGTGCCGAATGGGAGGGCAGCAGTAGCATTGTAGACAATTGCAACAGTGTTCAGAAAGCAAAATGTCAGAAATAGAGGTCCACAGAAAAGGCATCCAGTCAATAGAAGATTCCTAACCTGTCATGACAAAAGGAAAACAATGAAGCCACTAATGACTAAAAACAAATGCAAGTTAACTGCAGAGAAAATTCACAAGTCAATACCCAGTTTGTTCCTTCCAGTTGACAATAGAATGAGGTTGCAGTGTAGCCAGCAATTCCAGAAGTGAGTGCATATATGACAACAAGTGCAGTAAATAGAGCCCCTCGGTTGTACGGATAAAATACACCAACGAGTGCCAATATGAATATAAACACCGTACTGCACAGCATGCATAAAAACAATTAATTGAGATTAACTAATGATAAAGTATGACAACTTAAGGCCTGTTTACTTTGAGAAAACATTTTCTATTTTCATTCTCTAAAATTGGTGTTAATTTTAGTTGTTAACAAGGTAATAGACTTTTGAAGTGAACAATTGTCTACATTATTTCAGGAAATTCATCTTCATTGATTAGCATTTCATCTTCTCTCCATAACGATGGTTCAATTCAAGAGTCCCTCATCAAAGTAAAATGAGCACATATTTTAGAAAATGAATACACAATGTTGTCACAAAGTAAATGGGGCCTTAATTTTCCTAAAACAAGCTTCTGTAATTTAAACATTTTGATGGGCAAGAAGAAACTCACAGGGTAAACAGTTGGGTACCAGATCCAAGAGCAGCTGCAAATACAGACTTGAACTTCGGAAACCTAAACACGTCACCGTGGATGTATTTCCAGCCAGTCTCTTCCTGATCGTCTGCAACCTCCTCGTCATGTGCATACCTGTTTAGAAGTCAAACAAGAACAACATTTATAGCTCAGCAAAAGAATAAATAATAGAGATTACCTAGCTTTATCCCATTCAATGATTCAACTTAAAAGCAAAAAACATAGATAGCATAAGCTTCTTACTTGACAAAATCGTTCTTAAGGACCCGCATCAAAATAGTTGCAAGAAAACCAGTCAAGAGGAGGACTGTGACGCACGAATTGATAATCGAGAACCAGTGAATTTCCAAATGATGGGGCAGTGAGGACGACTGAGAGTACTTGTCCATTCTCTTATCGAAGGGAGTGTTAGTCTCCTTCCATTTCACAGTATAGAAAAACTCCACATCAACTTCATTATCCTCCGTAACATCCACAAGGGCATTCGGATCGGTACGCACATTGATCTCAATAACACGATCCTTGTTATAAAAGATATCAAAGTGAATGTGCTTGTAAAGGTAGTATCTATAATCACTAGGGTCCTTCCCTTCCTTATCAACCTTCCCTATGAAACCCCAAATAGGCAAATCATCATAATACATCTGAAAGTAGTAGTCCTTACGAACGGCAGATCGAAACTTCCCCACATCTTCTTTCGTAAGTTTCTTCTTGCAAACTGACACCGACTCCTTGTCTCGTCGATACTCAAGCTGATAAGGAGCACTAACCAAACGATCCCCATTCAACACTTCGCCCAACGCTTCCTTCTTCTCTTTCAAATGATCTACAAATCAAACCCTCAAACAATTCAAACCTCCATAAACAAAATCAAAATATCTCAAAATGTAATCGAATTAGAAATTCAGCTCTTCTAAAGTTAGACAGGAAAAAAATTGAATCATCTCAACTATTGATAAGAAAATCAATCCTGATATTTAGGGAAGTAGATTGTCCACAGTCACACAATCATGTTGTTGCATACCTAGACCATCCAATCTTGTTCGAAAGGTCCATGGTTTAACTTCGTGTTATGGATTCGTTTAACAAAGTTGGAATCAGAGCATATCGATTCTACGCGTGACTAAGTAAATGCAGGATTTTCTACCCAAAGGGAATCTGGGTACAATATTTTTAAAAAATTTGCATCTAATATCACCAGCCTTTGATTTTCTTATCAGCAACATCAAAGTTTTAAAAAAAGTCATTGACCACAATTTTGGCTGTCACATCAAGGTTTTATGACCGCACAACTTTGCCCATAACATCAATGTCTTTGATATTTTGGCGGCAAAATCAAACCTTGAGATCTCTACAACTACAATTGCAGCAGCATCAACTGTATTTAACATCAATTTTCCACAGCATCAACTGTATTTAACGCAATTTTCCGCAATAAAACAATAGCAACATAACCATAACTTAAAATTAAAACCTTAAATAACCACGATTCAAAATTAATAAAACCTTGAATAATATAACACTATTAATAAGAGAACTAAAATGGAAACTAACCTGGTATACAGAATGGCAGATCAAAATAACGATATGTCTCACTGAAAATTAAAAACAAAAATCAAACAAATTAATATCAAATCAAATACATTAACAATTAATTAACAAATCCAAAAAAACTAATTCAAAAAACGTGACAGAATAATGAAATCAACGAAATCTGCAACTAATCAACAAAATTGTGAAGTTTTTTTTTTTCCAAATCAAAGCCGACAAAGACTAAAAAAACTGTGAAGGTATTTCGTTTTCGGAATCGAAGCGAAGAGAACTGATAAAACTGTGAAGTTGTTGATGAAACGAAAACAGATCCAATTCGGCACGTGCAATGCGCGTGAATTACGGATCGGAGTGAAGTAACTAAGTAACTAACTACATACCTCGGATTATGAAAAGGACCAACTTTGTTAGCGAAGAGAGGAACGAGATCTCCTTCTTTGAAACGGTGATCTGAGGAATCAGATCTAACGGTGGAGAATAGAGATGAAATGAAGAAGAAGAAGGCGATGATGAATAGTGAATGATTATTATTCATCTTCGCCGTTAAGGGTTGTTGTTAATTATTACTTGGTTTCCTTCAACTCTCAAAATGAAGGAGTCAAAGAAAAAGATGGGGGGTGCATATATGAATGAATGAAATGAAGTGTGTTTGTGTTAATAAAATGGAAGAAAAGAGAGAAAGAGTGAATGAAGGAAGATGAGTGAGTGAAGTGACGTAGACTCACCGCCTCACTCTTATGTTTGATGCTTCACCTCACATACAGACTTTTTTATTTATTTTTTAAATTAATTAATTATACAAAACTAATTATTATTAAGATTGATTGTTCATTTATATATATACTAATTAAAAACTAGATTTTTTCTTAATGGTTTCATTTCTTTAATAATCAAATCTCTATAAATAATTAATAAATGATTAGATTTTAGATTTTGACTCAACTTGTAAATATCGATATAGTTAGGTTGGATGTTTTGTCTCAAATTCGAATATGAGACTTTGTAGTTGTATAAACACAAATTTCATTAGTTAGCTAAATTGATTGAAATAAAAGTGTGGATACAAGGTAGGTATAAATTTTCACATGAACCGTTACATATAAAGGAAATAAGGATATAAAATTGCGACAATCAGTAGTAAAATCAAGCCCATGTGAGAATTATTTCAAAGAAGGGCATTGATGGCTTAGATAACATTGAGAGAGTCTTATTCCATCATGATCTGACGAAAACCCAAATCAAAAACAAATTGAAGCGTCGATCTGAATCTCATATCTTCAGTCACATCTGAGTCGAAATTGAAGCGTCGATCTGAATCTCATATCTTCAGTCACATCTGAGTCGAGTAGAGTAATAATTATCCAAGTTGCAACAACTAAAATCATACATTCGTCATCTCTAATAATCGTGTCAATTTTTCAAACAAATGTCATGTGATAGATGAATAATTTGAAGCAATTTGGAAGAAAAACAAACCTCCATTGAGGGTCCTAAAAATCAACTTGAATGCGTCCATTTTGCTTGTGAACATGGATATGGAGTCTGGATCTGGTGCTTCGTGGTGAAGGGAGAAACTTTTGCCTTGCAAGATCAAAACACTCCCCTTATCATGTGACCACACTAAAAGGGGAGGCTTTGAACCTCTTGTGGGACTCTTGAGTTTGTCCTAGGATTTGATTTGATTTAATCATTATTGAAATTGCCAGCAAAGTTCTGACTAACAAGCTACTAAATTAATCTTATGATGAATTTGGAGTTAGTGATATATTGAAACAATGCAAGATGGCCTTTCCTAACTACCTTCATTGTATGATTGAATTTATTATGAGACAAGTTAAAATAGTTGCTCATTCTTTAGCAATAACATCTATATTTTATCCTAGTTCCTATACTACAATCATGTAACACCTATGTTTCTTGAACCTTTCATTATGAATGAAATGCAATGAAAGCTTTTATTGAGACAAGATAGGTAAAATGTATAGTTATAAATTATTGTTGTTATTATATTGATAAAAAGAATATTATTGTTATTGTAGGAACCCTTGTCATTTTTTATGGGACTTTCTCTGTGCAAGCTTTTGGTATAGGAATATGCATTGATATTGACTCTGTCATTTCTTCACTTAATTGGTGAGGAAGAGCATTTGTGCATCATAAGTTTGACAATGAGATCATGTTTATCAAGAGCATGATTAAGTTAAAATAGGACTTTTAAATGTCTCATATATTTATATAAGGTAATCAATACTTTAATTTTGTTGGTCAAACTTGATTTTAGATATGTACAAACAATTTGACACTTCTTGGATATCTCATCGGTGGATGAATCGTTTCTTTTTAATTAGTGTCATGTGAATTATTTTTATGAAACTTTAGAGTCTATTCTTTTAGTTCTTCTTCTCTTTTGTAACAAAAAGAAATTAAGTTCCTATGATGCAAAAACTATACAAAAAAGACATCTCCATTGTGCCTAATAATTAATTTTTGGTTATTTCTATTATTTCAAAAAATCTTAAGTAACTTTCAGCTATAACTTATATATATTCACTTTTTCAAGAGAAAGTAATCAACGCATGGACTTAACCTTCCAAGATATATTATTGTATTTCAAGTGGCTTGTATATTAAATTTTTTATTATATATTAAGAAAATATATCTATGGGAGTTTAGAATTGTATATTAATTTTTTTTTTACATATATTAAGATTTTGTTTTGATATTTTATAATCAACCTAATAGAACATAGAACGGAACAAAGTGGAATTGAGTGGAGTGAAGCAGGATGAAATAGAATAAAATATTTATTCTATTGTTTGAATATTTTTAAGATAAAATGAATAATAAAAAATGATTTCATCACATGCCGTTTAAATTGGAGGGGAACAAAAATAAAATTAAATGGTGAAATTAGATCAAATGCATTATATCTTATTTCATTCTAGCCTCTTTTTAACAATTCAAACAATAAAGTATTAATTTATTTCATTCCAATATTGCATATCATCAATCCAAATATAATATAAAAAAAAAATCATCTATGAAAAGTTTAGAATTGTAATTAAACTGCTACAATTTGTTCAAATTTCAACTAGATGGTGCCCATTTAATGTTCCATCGATTGTGATTCCAATTCGACGTTAAGGCTATGTTAGGGAGTTAAGAGCAGAAAAGAGGGAATAAAGAAATTGAAAGAAAAATCTTTAACTCTTTTTATGATTATCTTTTTTAAGGGAATAAGATGAAAATATTTGAGTGTTTTTTTTTAAGAGTATTATCAAGAGAATTGGAGAAGTAATGAATTTGAAGTAATGATTTATTGTATTAGTTTAATAGTAATTTTCTTTTAAAGTGGTGTATATTTAGTTTTACTTTTAAATAAGGTAAAATTAATTTTTGAAGTGTAAAATTGATAACAAAATTAATTTATTCAAAATTAGTTTTATGATTGCACAATCAAACATGTATGTAGTGTGAGACAAATTATGCATGTTTTCAAAACCGTCAAAATGGTAGATTTTAACATTTTTATTATTTAATATATTTATTATTTTAAGATTTTTATAGAGATGTGATGTAAAACTTTTGTAATTTTGAAATATTTTACTCATTATTATTTCTCTTGGTATTTCTAAATCAAAAGACTGGCTTGGTGGGAAAGCAAAGTGGATTATAGCATTAAATCTTGGTATTGAAAGTCTTTTAGTGAAGTCAAGGGGCATGTTTCATTAAGTGTAATGGAAGTGCTAATATAAGATATGAAAGAATAACCGTTAAAAGGAAATATTATATTCAAATATGAATGATATCTCATGTTGATTATCAATAAATTAAATATTTATAAATAAATAAAAAATAATTTATTAATTAATGTTTTAAAATTTTAAGTGAATTGTAATATAAAAATATCTTGTAATTCTGCAACATTCACGCATGGTCCCAACAATTAGGCTTTTTTTCCAAAATACTTGGTGTCTATGTACATGTGTGAGAGCATGTAATTAGGTAGGTAAGTTATTATTTTGCGAAGTCAACTTCTAGCGACATTCATAAACGTGCTTTCGACCCATATCTGATTTAAAATCCACGTCTTAATGTTTTGGTCAAAATTATAACTAATTTATGGGTATTTTGTCACGTTTGTAGGTTTTTTTTAATGTATTTTGTGATTTTATTATATTGAGTATATATTTGATTTTAAAGTTAAATATATTTTTAATTATATAATTTTAACATTTTAATTTTAGTCAGTATAAAATAAAAATATAATTTTTAATCATCGTGAAACTATTTAGTAAACAGTTTTAATTTTTATTAAAATGAAACGTGTTTAATTGTTTTTAAACTTTAAAAATATTTGAATGATTGTATGCAATCATATTTAGAACATTATAAAAAGGTCTACCACAAAAATTTAAAATTTTTTTAGATCAGATGAATTAAATATGAATTTTTAAAATGTAAAAAACTCAAGATTAAAGTAACAAAAATATAAACTTATAAATCAAAATTTAAACTCATTTTTTGTTGAGGAACTTTTTATATTGTTATAAATTTAAACTTTTTATATTGTTGAGGAACTATAAATATATTTAAGCATTGATTTTACGATTGGATTTGCAAAATTACAGTGAGTTAACATGATTTTAGTTTTTACAAAATGATGTGGCTCACCATGATTTTGTCAATTCTACAGTGAAACTAAACATGCACTAATATGAATGTTGTGGGTTTTTGCGCAGATGTATCCTTTTTGTTTTTAGTAACTTTGGATTTGTGTTGTTCTTGATGTATTCTATTATTAGATATCTAGTTAATTAGTTTACCTTGTTACACTTAGTTTTAGGTAGGGCTGTGCAAAAAAACCGGTTTTGAGACCCAAATCCAAAATCGGATCCAAAACCATTTTTAATAACTAGCTAAAATAATATGGATATAAACTGGTTTATTTTAAACTGGTTGGATAACCACCCACATTTTATTTTTGGATTTGGATTTAAACCAGATTTTATCAACTCAATTCCCAAATTTCAATCTCAAAACCCTAAATCCCCAAAACCCTCAAAAGCATTTTGCGGTAGCGTTTCCCGACAATCTTTCCTTCCGGTAAACCGACATTCCATCTTTGAAACACCTTCTTTCCTTCTTTCTCAAACGTTTACATCTGATTCGTTTCTATTTATCCTTACTAAGTTTTTTCTCTTGTTTATTCTTCTTAGTTTCTTCGGAGAATCGTCCATGGTAAATCGCCATGGCTTCGGAGAAACCCGTTGAGATAATAAAGGAACGTGTAGATAATAAAGGGAAAGTTGATTACATCCCTTTATTACGATAATAAAATCTAATCAATCTGAACAGAAAAATGATTACATGTTTACTACATCATGGATCTACATAATCACACAAAGGGATTTATTGTTGCTTGAAAATCAAATTCCTATGTTTGTATTAGAGGAATTACACAAAAGGGTGTTATTAGATTATGGTAGCGACAATGAAAATGAAAGATGTGTTAGTTTTATTGAGCTTGCTTTTAATTATTTTGAAGATTATTATCCTCAAAAGTTAAGCAAAAAATGGGAGATCACAAAATTGTAAATCTTGCAAACACTTCACAGATTTGATTAGATATACTTACCTTCCAAGAAAAATTCAAGTAAATGGTGTGAATCCATCAAAAAAAGTCACAACATTTTCATCAGAATATGTACCAAGGACAACAACAAAGTTGTATGAAGCAGGTATTACTTTTGAGAAAGTTCAAGGTAGAAGTTATTTGGACATTAAGTTTAAAAGGACACCAATTTTTAGCTGGTTTTTGTGCTTAGGTTGTTTACCATTATTTAAATGTTTCCAAGCTCGTTTGGAAATTCTGTAAAATACATGTTTTTGATGAAGACAAATACCAAGGAAAGTGATCAAGTTGCAAGCTCAAAACGAAGTCAAACATCAAAGACAACTATGGTCAAATATGCTAGAAGTTTTATAAAGTAAAGGTACATGATGCAATCTAATATTCGTATATTTCAAATGTACATGAGAACCTTTCATTTTAGCATATGCATCAAAAGGATTTTTAAAAAGTAAAAATATATAAATAATGCTTGAAAATAATATTTTTGGCAAAATACAATGTTGTATTCGAATACAACATGTTGCAGTCGAATACAGACAAGTTAGTAGCTAAATCTGGACATCTTCAAACAGCTGTATTCGAATACAAGAATGTGTATTCGAATACAAGCTTCAAAATTCAAATAAAACTGAACGTTAAAAGGATGTGTATTCGACTACACACAAGCTGTAGTCGAATACACCTGGAAACAATGCAATTTTTCAATTCTGAAATGGTTCCGAATCATTGCATTTCTTCATCAAACCTCTTGGATCAATGGCCACGAATCTGAAGAGATGTTTATGGAGTATAAATACACCATAACTTCATATCAAACATAACCAATCCTACAACCAAACCTTGAACAAACTTTAAACCATTCAAGTGTTGTAAATTGAGGAAAGTGGCGTTCTTTCTTCAAGTTTTGTAAACTAAGATAATGGTGTGCTATCTTAGGGTGATTGTTAGGAGTTTGTAACAAAGGTTATAGGGTGGGACTTGTACTTATTCTAACAATAGTGGAAAATCTCTTGTGGTGTGCAAGAGGACTGGATGTACCTTTGGTCATAAAGGGAACCAGGATAATATTTTTGTGTTTTTTATTTTTCTGTCATTTATCTTTTCCATACACTATCTTAAATCAGAAAAATCAAACACTAAATCTCTAAAAACAAGAAAATTTCTAAAAACCTATTTCACCCCCACATGAGTTGCAGCTTGATCATCATGAGTAGTTGGCAAAAATCCAGATGTTGGTGAAGGGCAATTAGTATGTCCTTCTACAAATATTTTGGAATCTTCTTCAGGGATAACTTTTTCTGAATTTGAATTACCACCAAACACTTTTGGTGGCGGAGCAGCAACAACAGGAGATGATTCATCTGATTTCTTGTTTTCCCTCAGTTCCTTATAGCCTTCTTGCTTGAAAGTGCCTACAACAACCTGATTCACCAACACATAACACATATTATAGTTCGTGTCAATTATTACAATTTTCAACTCATGTCTAGTATCAATTCAGTTTAAAGAATTTCAATATTTTAAACTTAATTAATTGTGGCCTTGTCAATTATTTTTAATTTTGTTAATAATTCACTGTGTTGTGTTTAAAAAATCTTAAACCAATTTGATCTTTTGAGTTAGATTTTATCATAATTAGTTTCTCTAATTTGAATCATTATAATAATTCTAGGAGCAAGCTTGTCCTCAGCATCTTTTCCTAAATCTGCTGAAGCACCAGGTTTGGCCACTCATGCGAATGAGCCAACATCAACACCATATGTCAAGAGTGCAGCAACATCAACATTGTTCCATATTTCAGCTAGATCCTTTCTTGTTTTTCTTTTATCTTTATCTTTATTCTTAGTCCTTTGAGCCATTTCTAGTTCCATTTTTATACACGAGTGACTATTTTTATGTTTGTTGAGTTTTACTACTACACTTAAGAACTTTTCTCATTTTATGTGTCAGTTGAAGTAAGATAAAATTGGAAATTCATTGTGTGACTTGAACTATTCATTAAATTACATTTTTTTTGTAATTGTTCTTGATATAGTTAGAATATGACTTTTAAAGATATTGACTCAATTAGTTACTTGACTCCCTTTATACTAGCAAATGTTTGAAGGGAGATGCTTCAAAAATTTACTTATATTTTGTGATTTTGAGTTGGTTTGAGAATTTTATCGATTTTTTTTTTTTATAAATAATCGGTTTTTAAACTATGCCTAAATTGTTTTTTAAAAATGGATATTTAAACATAACCAAATTTTAACTAATTTTGAGAAAAAATCAATTTTAAAATTGAATTTTTAAAATTGGTTGCATAAAAAAAACCCCGCTATTTAACCTTAACCAGTTTTACAATTGATTTTATAACCGGTTTTAAACCAAATAATGGATTTGGTTATAAATCCAAATCCATATATCAGTTTTTAAATGGATATGGTATGGTTTTTTTTTTAAAACCAACCACGCACACCCCTAGTTTTAGGTGGTTAGTCTATTAACTAAGTTTTTAGTTTTGAAAGTCAATTTAAAAAAACAAAACATGTTTGGGGTAAAATGGAGAGTGAATTGATTTTTTATTTGAAACAATTTTTTTTTTAAACTTAAAAATAAAAATAGGATTTATAATTCTTGTTTTTGTTTTAAAATTAACACGTGACCAATCAATCAGTGGACGTCATCACCACTCTAACAACCACCGACCACCGTCTCCAACCATTATTGCCACCATCGACCACCATATTCAACCACTACCATTACCTCCGACCACCACCATCATCTTAAATCACTATCACAGCCATTAACCACCCATCTCTGACCACCGACCACCTACATCCAACAATCGTCGACCAACAACCATGCAGTGCGGCTACAACCAACACACCTACTTCTGATAACTGTAAGTACTACCTCTGAACACCATTTACAATCACCGCCAACGACTGTCATCTACCATCAACTCATAACTAAAATTGAAAATAAAAAATACTAACTGAAAATTGAAAATTGAAAATTGAAAATTGAAAATTGAAAATTGAAAATTGAAAATTGAAAATTGAAAATTAAAAATTGAAAATTCAAAATTCAAAATTCAAAATTCAAAATTGAAATTGAAAAACTCAAATTAAAATTGATTTTAATTTTTGAGAATTTAAGAACATAAAATCTAAAACAACCCCAAATGGAACCTAATATTCTAGTTCACCTCAGTTAACATTGTTAAATTTAGTCTTAGTTAGTCTATTAACTAACTAATATTATCTTTAGACTTACTTGTATTCTATTTTTAATCAATGAATAATTGCATATTTTCATATTTGTATTATCTTATTAGAGAATATATATTAATTCTTCATTGTAAAACTTTCAAAAGATGGTTCAACCACCACCATAAACAAGAAGAAGACGCGTTTTCTTTAAGCTTGTCGAGGGGGAGAGAGCACGGTGTGGTGAGTGTATGAATTGGCCCTAGAGTTGTCAAAGAGCCTCCAACTTCAATGTTTCCTTAATTTTTTTTTATTAAACCTCTAATATTAGGCCCCCTATCAAAATAAATTTTTTTAAATCCCGACCCATTATTTCATGGGGCTTAAGGGAGAGGGATTATAGACCCCAATATTTTTGTTAATTTTGAGATTTTTTTCTTGAAAATTTTTTGAAACTTATTTTATTTGAAAATTCAAGATAGAAAATTCAAAATTGAAAATTCAAAATTCAAAATTGAAATTGAAAAACTCAAATTAAAATTGATTTTAATTTTTGAAAATTTAAGAACATAAAATCTAAAACAACCCCAAATGGAACCTAATATTCTAGTTCACCTTAGTTAACATTGTTAAATTTAGTCTTAGTTAGTCTATTAACTAACTAATATTATCTTTAGACTTACTTGTATTCCATTTTTAATCAATGAATAATTGCATATTTTCATATTTGTATTATCTTATTAGAGAATATATATTAATTCTTCATTGTAAAACTTTCAAAAGATGGTTCAACCACCACCATAAACAAGAAGAGGACGCGTTTTCTTTAAGCTTGTCGAGAGGGAGAGAGCACGGTGTGGTGAGTGTATGCATTGGCTCTAGAGTTGTCAAAGAGCCTCCAACTTCAATGTTCCCTTAATTTTTTTTTTTATTAAACCTCTAATATTAGGCCCCCTATCAAAATAATTTTTTTTAAATCCGACCAATTATGTCATGGGGCTTAAGGGAGAGGGCTTATATGCCCCAATATTTTGTTAATTTTGAAATTTTTTTCCTGAAAATTTTTTGAAACTTATTTTATTTGAAAAAAATTAAAAAATATTTTTTTTCTCACAAAAATTGTGAGAAAAAAAAATCTCAAAAAGATTGTAAATTATTTTTTATCAAAAATTTTTTATAGAAAAAAATTGAAAATATTTTACCGGTGAAAAAATCAAAAAAATTTATTTCTAAAAAAACATCGATTCTTTTTTTTAAAAAAGTGGGCCTATAGGCCTACTAAGCCCACAAATATTTAGGGGCTTTTATTTTTTGGGGTCTTTTAAATTATAATTTTTTTTTGCCCCTCCAACATGTGTGTCGGAGTCAATAATTAGAGGGCTTGTCAAATTGACAGCTCTAATTGGTTCTACGGTACCTGATAAGATCAAATCGGGACACGATGGTCTTTTTGTCAATTTTTTTCTTAAACAGCTTTTCTATTTGTTTTGTGAACCATGATTGAATTGTTTGAAAGCCTACATGTTATATAATAATCCACAAAAAGGAAACAAAATCATCACTATAAAGAAATAAAATGTAATTTAAAAACAAAAACATGAAAAGAATAAACGAAAAAACAGTAGTAGAAATACCTGATGTAGAAATCTTCAGAAAATCGTCGTTGTAGAGGATGTCATTCATTATTTGTCATAGTCAGAAATTATCCTTTTATGTTTTTGTTAAATGCACGTAGGAAGTTCACAAACATAATTAACTGTTGAGTTTTAGTTGAAATTGAGAAAATTGAAATAGTCTCACATTGCTTCAAATTGTATACGAAGAGAGATTTCAATGCTATCTATATGACTCTAGTTTTCCATAATAATTTACATCAGTCATAAATATTTTAAGCTTGTATTTGATTCTTTTCTTTTCTCTTATACTCTCA
Organism: Cicer arietinum; assembly: GCF_000331145.2. NCBI lineage: Eukaryota > Viridiplantae > Streptophyta > Magnoliopsida > Fabales > Fabaceae > Cicer > Cicer arietinum. The sequence continues at coordinate 24,953,186 of NC_021167.2, forward strand.
TGTTAGAATGTTGTGAAATATAGTTTAATTAACTTAGCGCGACCGTAATACACACCGATATTAACATACGATAACCTACTGCGACCTCTCTTTGTTGTTACCTCTTTTTATGTTTTTGTCTTAATTGCACTTTTAGTTCTTTATTTTTATTAATTTATGAAATTAGTTCTCCTATTTTAAAAGTCGACAATTTTAATTCATTTTGAATTTTTAACTAAAAAATAATGACGTGATATACTTTAAATAACAGGACATATGATACGATAATAAAGAATTAGATTTCAAATTTTAGAAATTTTTCATATTTTTAATTTAATTAATGACATATGAATAATTAATGCATATAGATAGTTCTATCTAATAAAATTATATGCCACGTCATTAAAAGTATGTCAAATCGTCATTTTTTAGTTTAAAAATTTGAGAAAATGACTAAAATTGTCGACTTTTAAAATAGGAGGACCAATTTCGTGAATTGATAAAATAGAGGAATCAATTAAAAATAGGTGATTTAGAACTATTTTTGCTTCGTAATCACTCATTTGCATTTTTTTTCTTATTCGTTTTTTATTTTAAATTATTGATTCTCACATAGATTTTATTTTTTTCTCGTGTTTTTCTTTAGTTTGTTGTCAGCATGCAATGTTGTTCGTTGTCTTGGTGCAGTGTTTTTTTTATTATCCATTTTATGCGGTGTTCATGGTTCAGATTGACATATCAATTCGATCCATTACAGATTCAGTCAATAACTTGAATGTCAATGCTACATATCAAGAGGTATGTGTATTCTGGTTGTTTTGATTATGTCAAAACATTTGTAGGAAATTTACCATTAAATGCTATATTAACTTGGATGATGCGAATATATTTGCAGATTCATCCTTTTTAGTTTTTAGCGACTTTGAATTTGTAAGATCGTGTTATCACGATGTCCTCAATCAATTTGAATAAATAAATATTTTTTTTAGTAAAAAAATATTAATAACATAGATTATTATTAGTCTAATGTTAAAAATATAGATATTGGATATGATATTTTGTATGTATGATTTCCACTAGTGTCAATGAATGATAAAGTCTTTTCTATTTTAAAATATCACATCATCCTAAGATGAGAGAGCCTCTTTTTATAAATTCATTTGATATCTTATCTTTAATCTATATAATTTTTTTTTGTGAACATCTTTCATCTATGTGACCTTAAATTTTTTCCAATATATGTTGGATTTGTTATATATATATATATATATATATATATATATATATATATATATATATTATAATTAACTCGTCATTATAAATTTAACATCTTAAGTTCTCATTATTTCTATTTATAAATATATTTTTAAATTTTATCTCATCTAATATAAGACTTTTATTTTTTTTCTATTTTGTTTAAATCTCTCTTGTAATCATAGATCATTTTTCTAATCATTATTTCTCTTATGTTGGACAATTGTAATGATTTTTTTGGATAAAATGGACAATTGTAATTAATTAATTATGGCCGGCGTTGAATTACTAGTCATTATCTTATTGTTAAACAAATATTATGTTTACACTTATACTAATAAATTAAATATCAAGTGGATATTATACTTTGTTTTTAATTAATCATACTAGTTTTCTTATAAATAATAAAATTTTAAAAGATATTAATATTATAAATATAAGTAATATTTAAATGATAATAATAATACAATATTTTAAATTAATAATATACACTTAATATAATATCAATGTAAATTGGAGAAATTATATTGCATTGTCAAACAGAATTTATTTGTACCTCATTCTTTTGTGAAGACATACACACAAGTGTACATAAATTTCACTTGAGGAGAAACATATCTAAATAAATTGACTCACACTTATAAAAAATATTATTGGTATACCAAATGTAGATAATCTTAATCTAATATAATGATTCTCCGTACCCACCATAACCTATCACACAATAATCAAATTAGTATTAACATCATTTTTTCAAAGAAGAATAATATATAGTGTGTGTTTGAGAGAGTTGGTGTGTGTTTGATTTTGTAGTAAAAACTATTATAATTGATTATGAAACATGCCTTGGTAAAATGAATTTTGGTTTCATTAGAAATGATAAAAAAAAATACTTTTGTATCAGTTTGAAAATTTTATAGTAAATTTTATAACCATATTACTTTTAGAGTGTATGAATAATTCAAAAGGACTTTGACATTTTATAAATAATCATATTATATTTGAATGTTGTAGTCTTTGACGTATTGTCGATAAGTAAACTTCATTCAAATGTAAAATAAGAATAGTAGAATATTTAAAATCAATAATAATCAAATTAATTTCCCTCACATATGATCGTGGTCAAGAATGTAAGATCAATGATATTTAATCTTATTCATCTTCAAATAAATATTTGCTGGTGTTTGTTCATATCGATTATATGTGATCCCTAACGTTATCATTTCAAACACATGTTAACAAGTCATATATAAAGTTAAGAGAACACTGAATTTGTTAATAACCTATACTAGCCTCTTACTCAAAATACATTATCGACAAAACGAGTATGTTGTCTTTGTAAACACCTTACGAGAAAACAAAAAATTGCCACAACACGATGATGAACAAACTAACAATAAAATTATAAATAAAACAAGAAAAAAAAAACTAATTTTGGATAGAATGATATTTAATTACATTAAAAGATAATAAAATAACATGAAAAAGTGATTTTAGATAAAAAAAAATAATCATAAATCATCCCTCTAATAAAAAGAAAATCAAACATTTTTTTAAGAAAAGAGAGGCCGAAGGTCAAAGTCTATTTTTGAATGATTCATAAAGCATTCACGCATATGTACTTTTATAACCATATTATTACTTTTGGAGCACAGTCCTTCAAACCAAATTATCTTGTAAAATGGATAGTGTATACATTTTATAAGTTTTATTTAGACTTTATTTTAGTTTTTCTTTTAACAAGAAATTTTTATCATGGTGTATTACTTGAGTTTTTCTCTGTAAAATATTAAGTATTATTGGTCGCATATTTTATAATATTTAGATTAGACTTATAAATTTGTAAGAATTTTTTTCATACGTTACCTTAATTTTTTTCATCCATCCTCTAATATACTATCGAAAGTTAGATTTCGGTAATGTATTTTACATTATCGAAAGTTAAAATATAATAAAAATAAGTAAACATATAATTATATAAACATATAATTATAATTGGATTGTATATTTAGATCCAACGGACTATAACAAGTTGGACTAATTGATCATCTAGATTGTTCGTCCTAGCCATATTAACATAATAAAATATATCTAATTTAAAATTAAAAAATAATTAAATAACCAATTTTTATATCTTAATCAAATAATAACAATGAAATTATCATCACAAATAACACTTTTTAAATATACATTAAATTATAAATAACACATAAAACCAAATTGATGACCTAACATCATAACATTAACATAATAAGTAGTATATTAAATATTAAACATTTTATTTTAAAATTAAATATTAACTTGTAGTCTAGTACATACTTATGCGACCAGGTCAACTAGGTGTAGTACATGAAGCACAATTTCAAATATGCCTTTTGCCTTTCAACTCCAAATTGGGGAAGATTCGGTGGGTTAGCATTTTAAACTCTTTTATAAGCCTAAACTGAATTAAAATAAGAATATTTATCAAAAAACAAAAATTAAAACAAAAGAATAAAATATAATATTTTGCTTGTTACTACATAATGCTTAATTGGCAATTGCAAAAATATTAATACACAAAAGTTTTATAACGAAGTCGAAATTATACAGTTTTTCAATTTAACTACTAGACTGATTTTATTTTTAAGAAATTAGTCTTAATAATCATTCTATAGGAAGATAAGTGAAATTTGTCTAAGAAACATTTTAACTAATATTTAAAATTAATTTTTTTGGTACGATTCAATTTTAACTAACATTTATTATTAATTTGAATCCAATCACTCAGTTAATAAAATATTTAACTAAAAATCTTATAAATCATTTAGTTAATTAAGTAAATATAAAATAAAATGGGATTAGTTTTCATACATTTTCAAATTAATTTTTTTTACAAAGTTAATAAATGATGTCATGTAAATAAATTAAATAATTGAATTCACATAATTAATAAATTTTAATCAAAAATAAATTATTTGAAAAAATATAAATTTTAATCTTAATTAAAAAAATTATTAGACCAAACTTTTTTACTTCCATGTCAAACTTTTTATAACAGGAAAATCATATTTTTCCTAAGAACCGAAGGTTAAAATAAAATAAAAAAATCAAATAAAATATACAACATACACAATAATAATATAAATATAATATAAAATTACATTATAGAAGGCATATATAGTATCTTAAATAGAAAAACATAAGGGCTTGGTCCACCACCATCACCACCACCACCTCAATTCATCACCAGAGACGCCCAAACCAGCAACAAAGGAAAATCTCTTACACCCTTTTAAACACCAAGGTGCTTTTTCTATGTTATTATTTTTTAAATATCTTTTGTTTCTTTATTTTATTATTAATATTATTATTATTATTACTGTTGTTATCATTTTCGAATTCTCGTTCTTTCGTCATTTTTTAGGGACCCATTTTTCTCATTCTTCAAACAAAAACCTAAAAAATCGTTCTCGAATGTAAATGTCAGATCTTGATGATACTTCAATTTTCCTATGAAAAATCTTCACTATACAAAAACCTCGCAATTTGTCAAATTTATTTTTTGCTATTTTTCTGACGTTGGTGGGTTTTTTTGTGTGCAATTTTTCATTTTTTGGATACCCTTTTGGTTAATTTTTTGTGGGTCTCTTTGATTTTTTGCTGTTGTGTTGGATCCGTGATTGTGAAAATTTCATCTCGTTTTTGTTTTTTTGTGAAGCTTGAAACCATTTTCTAGGTTTCGTTGTTTTCAAGGAACAATTTTTGTTGTTGTCAAATTGGTTGTGTTTGGTTGCTGAGGTTTTTTGTTCTAGATGAATTGAAACAAGCATTTATGCTTCTGGGTTTGTTTGTTTTTTTTTTTGTTTCATTCAGGTTCAGTACTAATTATAATTTACAACTACAAAGGAAGCATTATGCCACCATTTGATTATGCTTGATACTAGGTAAGTAAGTTCTTTTAATTTCCCTCCAACTTGTTCAAAGTTTCGATTTTTTTCGTGTGTGGAAATAATGGTTGCCATAAGAATGTGGTTTCTTAGTTTTGTTTTTTATTAAATTTTGGATCATGCCTATGAGTGACTTAGGATAATGGTTAAGAAATTAAGAAATGGTAAGTATTTACGGAAGAATGAAAAGTGTAACATTTAATGCATTTGTGACTTAACAACTTCACTTTCCAGAATACTTTCTATTTTTAATTACTTAAGGGTAAGATCCTTAGGGTACTTGTTTCCATTTGTGTAATTTTTGTTTGTTGTGGTAATTGTATGGAATGAAAACTCTTCTGTGGATTTTTTCTTGTTTCCTGAAGTCTGGTTTGTGTTTTGTTGGTTGAGTTTAGGTTGATAAAGATTTGACAATGGCGGACACAAATTCGGTTGAAGTGATTTTGGACTTTTTGAGGAGGAACCGGTTTACACGAGCTGAGGCAGCTTTGCGAAGTGAGCTCAATAACTGTTCTGATGTAAACGGGTTCCTTCAGAAGCTTACATTGGAAGAAAAGAACTTGTGTGATTTGCCGCAGAATGATAAGGGGAAGCTAGTGGTAGAAAATCGAGGGTTGGATTCTCGTCGTGATAGTGTTGAAGTTTCTAAAGAACTGATTGTGAAGGAAATTGAGTGTGGTACCGGTAGAAATACTACTACTGAGAACAAATGGAAAAATGCTACTCCAGCTGAGGAAAGGAATAAATCTAATGAAGTGGTTGGAACGAGTGGCACAAATTTCACTTTCTTGAAGAGTTCAGAGGACAGCGTGTTTGATTTACACTCATGGAAGATCAATGGTCCTAGTGAGCCATACCAAAATGATGGTGGAAGCAAGGCTAATAATACTCTGAAGGCTTCACTATCTCAGCAAGCGAAAAATCAAACAAGTGAAGCCTTTGATGCAGCCAACAGTAATGCAAAAACTGGGGAGGAAAGTAATGTGCCTGCCGAGAAAAAACCCTCGTGGACTGGAAGTAGTGGTAAAGCCTCGACGGAACCAAAGTTTAACCTTATGCAAAACAAAGAGTCTAGGGAAATTGATCGGCAGCAACTTAAGTTTAATAGTTCATCACATAAAGAGAATTTGGCAGATAATGTCTTGTCAAGAGCTGACGAGAATGCGAATTCATCTTCCGACGTATGGAAAGATTGTTCCATCAAGACTGTTTTCCCTTTCTCAAAGGGGGATGTGTCTACGTCTACGAGCTACAGCGGTTCAACTTATTCGGAAAAAATAGATGAAAAGAGAAAGCCAGAAATCAGTGATGCGAGGGCTTATATAAAAGAGCAGGTGGATGAAGTCGGGAGAGCTTTTTACTTGGGGAAGTTGCAAGGAAGTTCGGAACCGAATAATATTGATGGCTTAAGTTTTCCTCTTGCACCGGAGAAGCAGAAGGAAGAGTATCCAAGGCTTCCTCCTGTAAAAATTAAGTCAGAAGATAAGCCCTTGACTATTAATTGGGGCGAGAAGTTTGACTCCGATGGATTGGCTGCAAAGCTCGCAAGTGCTGACAGCACTTTACTTATTGGATCATATCTTGATGTCCCTATTGGACAAGAAATCAAAACCGCAGGTAAGCTTTCATACATGATATTATTGAATTATTACTAAAACATATGCGTATGCGTTGAAGTGTTCTCGTAGCTGTTTCCCCTTTGGACTCAAATTACTCTCATTTGTTGGTTTTTCGTGATGATAGTTTTGTGTGCTTAGTGGGATTTCCTTTGTTCTGTGCTCAGGATCTTGTTTTAGTGTTTGTTAGTTATCACGTTGCCATGCATTCACCCACCACTCAAATTTCTTGCTTCTGAAAAACCATGAGAAAGTTGCCTAGGAACGCAAGAATAATTATCTCAATGCAGTGTCCAAACATAGGGTTAGTGGTTTAATAATGTGTTCCTTTGTACACCAGATGTTTTTAGTGTTGATTAATTCATTAGGCTTCTTTCTGGTATTAAGTTTATATGCATGTCAATCTGACTTACTCATTTATTTTGATGCCAATTTGAGTGAATTTTGACATTTTGAGATATTAAATAGTAGTCCACTTACCAGCTAGAGCACGAGAATCGCTTTCATCTTATTGACCAACTTCTTGTCAGTTTGTTTTAAGTTAAGAATGGTGAAATTTTTGTTGGGTATGGCTATAATTGTCATGTTGACTTGACTAAAATGAGCGATTCGTCCTATTCACGTTGTAAATTTTTTCTCTGTAAATTTTATCGTCGATGTTAATGTGATTACTTTTGAATGATATTTTATATGCAAATAGAATTAGTTTCCTTAATGTCACATTTTGTATCTCTTAGTTTATAATCAAGGTATTGAATCAAAATTATTTAAATATTAGTTCCCGTATGCGCCAATGCTAATGTTCACATTTTGTATGTATGTCTTAGTTCATAATAATTAATCTAAGCAATTTGCACATATTCAAAGACTTTTTGTTGTTGTATTTGGTTGTGCATGATTCATTACAAAGACTGTGACTTTTACCTTTTCGTATATGTTTTAGGTATGAGGAAGGCTACAGGAGGTAGTTGGCTGTCCGTAAGTCAAGGAATATCGGAGGATACCTCTGATCTTGTATCTGGTTTTGCTACAGTTGGTGATGGGTTGAGCGAATCTGTTGATTACCCAAATGAATATTGGGACTCTGATGAATATGACGACGACGACGATGTTGGATACATGAGACAACCTATTGAGGATGAGGCCTGGTTTTTAGCTCACGAAATCGATTACCCTAGTGACAATGAAAAAGGGACCGGGCATGGAAGTGTTCCTGATCCTCAAGAAAGAGGTCCTTCCAAAGATGAGGATGATGATCAATCTTTTGCCGAGGAGGATTCTTACTTCTCTGGGGAGCAATATCTTCAAGCAAAAAATGTTGAGCCGGTCATAGCTTTGGACGATCCTATCGGTATAACGGTTACTAATATGTACGGAAGGGCTAATGGTAATGATTTAATGGCTCAATATGATGGAGAATTGATGGATGTAGAAGAACTGAATCTGATGCATGCAGAACCTGTTTGGCAGGGCTTTGTCCCTCAGACAAATGATCTAATCATGCTGGGAGATGGGAAGGTTCTGAATCATAGTGGAAGATCACGACTTGAGGAAATCGAAGACGATCAACACGGTTCTGTTAGGTCAATCGGGGTGGGGATCAACAGTGATACTGCTGATATTGGCAGTGAAGTGCATGGTAGTGAAGGGGATTTAGAATATTTCCGTGATCGTGATAGTGTGTTTGGGGGATCCAAACATTCTCATCGTGATTTCATTAAGTCTTCTATGGACAAATCGTTCAAAAACAAGAAGAAAAATGACGAGATCGAGTCGAATAAATATGTCATTGGGGGTCATAAAGATGCACACTCGCAAATAAAAACGCATACCGATGTCAACTTTTCATTTCCTCAATCTCTTAAAGACAGCCAGATGATTCAGGGTGGGTCCAGTAAGTCGCCATGGTCAAATAATTGCAACGCTGACGAAACCGATGAATGTATTAATGCTTTTGTGGGATCTGATGAAATGCTTTCCTCTTGGAGGCAGAAGAGTAGTGATTCTTCGCCCGATAAAAGTTCTAGGGATGATAATAATGCTAATGCGATTAGATCCTCAAACTCTTCCCCAACTACGGTCTCAAATTATGGGTATGCTGATAAAGGGGATGTCAAGCTAGAAAAGGAAGAAGAAGAGGTTGACATTACAAGGGACGATGATTTAGGTGTATCACAAGAGGATGAAGAGATCGCTGCGGTGCAAGAGCAGGTAAGGCAAATAAAGGCACAGGAGGAGGAATTTGAAACCTTCAATCTAAAGATTGTGCACAGGAAAAACAGGCATGTCTTTCAATATATAAACATGCTTACTGTTTTTCATTGATTTGCATAGCATTCGACGACATTAGTACTCTACAAATCCTTTTCTTTAATAGAAATTAAGAAGAGTTTTAGAACTAATATGGTATCAGTTTTGTGCATTCCTACATTATAATTTTAACTTTATATTGAGTATGTTATATTTTTGGCTAGATCTCTCTTCACTTATGAATTTATGATACGTTAATTATTAATCGGTTCGTAACAGGCATTGATTTAATCCTCAGACACTTGGATTGGATGTCCACACTAGCAGTCACAAAAAGTACTAACAATGGAAAATAAGATGAAACTAGGATGGCGGCAGAGTTACTATTTCCTTTTTTGATTTGTAAAATATCCAGATTGCTTCGTTAAAATACAGAACTATGTATATTAATGATTTGTGATGAATAAAATTCATTATTTTTCATTAGCAATATTGTCAACTTGTACTTGTGCTCTCATGTAGTATCATGAAATCAACATTGTCAAAATGAATGTTTAAAGTGATCCTAGCTTCTTACTCGTAGTTAATGATAATACGATAGATCTTGTGCAGTGTTTGTTAAATAGCGGCTAGCAGTGCTATGCTTCTACTTTTCGGCTATATGCTGTTTAGTTCAAAATGTTGTCAGATAGCATCGCTATAGCACTGTTGTATAGCGGAATTTGAACAAACTACTATTTTCCACAATTTGCGATTGACAATATGAATCTTGTGTGATTGAGAGTATAGTCCTGCGCTCTGGAAGACTTGATATAATTGCTCTTAATTCCTAAAGTTTTTCTATTCCACAATTTTAGTCTTACAAGAAATGAAGTAGATATTGTTCTGGAGATAATATGATATACATTCCCCCGTCATGAGAATTTGATCAAAATATTGTTGAAATGGTGAGATTCTTTAACCTTGACATGCTATCTAAAACCATGTTTTGTTGTTCAGAACTGGCTTTGAGGAGGACAAGAATTTCCATGTTGTTTTAAATTCTGTAATAGCTGGCCGCTATCATGTCACTGAGTATCTGGGATCTGCTGCATTTAGTAAAGCTATACAAGCGCATGACCTGCACACAGGTGTAGATGTTTGTATTAAAATTATAAAGAACAACAAGGATTTCTTTGATCAAAGCCTTGATGAGATCAAACTTCTCAAGTATGTCAATAAGCATGATCCTGGAGACAAGTATCACATTTTGCGGTTATATGATTATTTCTATTATAGAGTAAGTGATTTTGTATGTGAAACTGATCTTGTTGATACTATTACATTTTATTTTCATTCAATTGTAGTGCACATTAGATATTGTTCTTCGTATGAAATGTTTACATTTGTTTAATAATGACATAGATGACTAAATAAATATTTATTTGTTTTTACTTGACTTTGAATTTCATCTTTAATATAACTGAATAATTGCTATTGGTATTTATTTATCACTTCTTCAAAATATTTATGTGCTGCTACAATTCAACATTTGTTATTTTTGTTTTAAAGTTAACTCCAGCCACTTAATGTGTTTGTGACTATGGCATTTTTCAATACATTCCCGGATTTGTTATAAAATATAACTATTTGCAATTGTGTCATATTTTGGAAAGAATTGAATTACATTACGAGGACTAACCTTCTAAGCTATATATTCAAGTTGAGAAATTTCTATTAAGGATCTATCTGAATTGACTTATTTAAATTTATCTAGTGTCATAAAAACTTGTGAGACTATTTGAGAGAGTTTATGGAAACAATTTATGAACATGTTTATAAATTGTTTTAAGCTTATTTCCATAAACTCTCCATGATAGGTTATGAAAACAACTTATAGCTTAAATGAAAAAGATTTAACTTTATTTTATATTTTTATAAATAAATACAGCCTAAACTTAAGTGCTTATATGATAAGCGCTTTTGCGTTAAGTGATTAATTAAGCTGTTATCATCTGACTTTACCATTACCACTCTTCATTCCTTTCTGTTGTTGCACTGCAGGAACATTTGTTGATAGTATGTGAACTACTCAAAGCCAACTTATACGAGTTTCATAAATTTAACAGAGAATCAGGAGGGGAAGTTTACTTCACAATGCCAAGATTGCAGGTTTGTCGGGTTCTGCTGCTCACATTCTGATGTTTAGTTTTCATTTTATCAACAATTGTACTTTTGTCATTACAAAATTTTCTTGATTTGATTTTTGCAGTCTATTACCATTCAATGTTTGGAAGCACTTCAGTATTTACATGGCCTTGGACTAATACATTGTGACTTGAAGCCGGAGAATATTTTGGTTAAAAGCTATAGCAGATGTGAGGTGAAGGTCATTGATCTTGGAAGTAGTTGTTTCGAGACAGATCACCTTTGCTCGTATGTTCAGTCAAGGTCCTATCGTGCTCCCGAGGTTATTATGGGGCTTTCATATGACAAGAAGATTGATATTTGGTCCCTTGGATGCATCTTGGCAGAACTTTGTACCGGAAATGTAAGAAAAGTAGATAGTCAATTCAATTTCAAAATGCGATGAGTTTTTTCAAACTTAAGCATGTAAATACAATACACTCATAAATGGAATTTGGATTTATTGCAGTTGACTGCAGTGAAGTCAGCACATCTGGATCGATTGATTAAGATCGAATAGTCCAGATTTCAAGATTGAATATTTTATTTTATTTTTAAATTTAAAATCCGAACTTGAAATCTAGACCTTTAGATCGTAATCGGATGACTTTGATGTGCCTGACTGCACGGCAATCGGAGGGGACCGACTGCAGGGAATCTTGTTCTTCATAAATCTTTCTTTCCTTATTGATACTCAACTATGCTTGTTGTAGGTCTTATTCCAAAACGATTCTCCAGCGACATTACTAGCCCGGGTAATTGGAATCATCGGTCCAATTGATCAAAGTATGCTAGCGAAAGGACGGGATACATATAAGTACTTCACAAAAAATCACATGCTTTATGAGAGGAATCAGGTAAGAATTTTATTTCCAAGTTTCTTTGCATATGAAATGGACTAGTGAACAATCTTAAAACTTTGGTATCTTTTCATATTCATTTGCATTGTCTTTAAAAATCAAAGCTAGAGATAGCTCCCTAAAATTTCTAAAAGTTGACTATTTTGATTCATGTATATATTATATTATCATATGCATGTTAACCACATGGATTTGGATTGCTTGCTGAAGGAAATTCATGCAATCATCACGTTGGTGGCTGTTAGATCAATATCAGATGGTCTATATTTCAAACTTGGTTTTACGTTTTTAAAAAATCAAAATCTGCATTAAAATCTAGACAGTCTGACCTTGATACAACGGCCATTGACGTGGTGCCTGCATGGATTGTCGACTGTAGGCAATACAAATCCTAACCACACACTGTTATAATTCTTGCCAGTTAAAATAAAATTGTTGGCATTGCCTCGTCGTTTAATTTAATAATCTTGAAAAAACAAATCAGTGATGGTACTGTATGTCGAAATGCAGGAAAGCAACAGGTTAGAATACCTGATTCCAAAAAAGACATCCTTGAGGCATAGATTACCAATGGGGGACCAAGGCTTCATTGACTTTGTTGCTCATTTGCTTGAGGTTAACCCGAAGAAGCGGCCTTCTGCATCCGAGGCTCTAAAGCACCCATGGTTATCATACCCTTATGAACCAATATCATCTTAAAAGTATTCGTCGATTTTTATTCACTTGGTGATTATGTCGATACTACCTTAAGTTGGTTAGTTTAAAATCATTGAAAGGGAAGGCACCACCTTTGCATCCATGCTGCTTTTCATTATCAAAATTTTAAAGATGATATGGAAAGAGTTGTGCACTTTCACATTCCTGCATAATGAATTGAAAGTTTTTTTTATTTCGTGGGTAATTCTCGTCTTTCCTCCGTCTCAGAAATTGTTTTCTTGTTAACCAGGGTCAAGGATGTAATTTTAGAACAAGATATGATGTAATGTTAGGCTTTTAGTCTTTGTTTTTGTGTGATGGAAAGGGAAGTCCTTGAAATCTTGGTTGTACATGATGTGGGATAATTCTTTTTAGTCTATTTATTTAGTAGTGTTTTCTTAGGTAGCTACTTTTAAGATTTTGCATGGAGTTGATATGGAAATGGATTCCCCATTGTAACCGCGTCACGAAGTTATCGATTTGATCTGTCTTATTTAAGTCTACCATTGACAGTGTTTAAAACCGATTTAGTAAATCTGTAATCTGAACCGTCCAATCTTAAGTCAGTGGTTGAGATTAATTGTTGCGGGAACTTGTGAGCTTTACTAATGCAGGGAATCCAAGTCCTTTGGTTGATGCTACTATTGTTGGAAGACAAGTTAAAAGCAAAGCTAAAGACATTGTTTGACTCATTGACATGTCATTTGATGGTGTATTTGAGATGCTAGATTTTTCTTTCTTTGGTTGGGAGCAACCAAAATGTATTTTGATGATGTAATGAAGTTTCATTTAGTTTATTATGCTATGGATAAGGTAGTAAATGGATTTAATATAAGTATGATATGTGGATGGGGTCTTTTGATTGTGGTTACAAATTATTTGAGTAACTCTGAGCAACAAGAATTTATGAATTTGATGTTCTACGTTTTCTTCACCTAAATTATACATGTAAAAAATATTGTCTTCACTATTTTAAATTACATATATCTCTTGATATAAGAATAATTATACACAATCATATGATGCTAGCACTATCTTAACTTTGGCCAAATAGGAATTTAAATGAGTTAAATTCTCTAAAGTAGTATAAATTAATGAGAAAATAATTGTTCTTATTTTGACAAATTCGTATGTATGTTACTCACCTTGTCAATTAGCATGTATAATACTCACCTTTATTTTGTTTATTAATAATCGATAAAGTATCATTTATCAAATTTTTATGGATTTTTGGGTAGGAATGTAATGCTGTTAGGACATTCCACTTTCTACCAAGAAGTGTTTTCATAAATTTAGGTACTTTGAACTAACAAATTTGAATGGGTAGGAATGTAATGCTGTTAGGACATAACCTAGCTTAACCTGTGCAGTTATTTGAAACATTAATTGGGTAGTCATAATTGATTTAATGAATAATTTTTTCATAACGAATTTTAACACATCTATAACTAGCTGAGATGAATTAATTAAAAAATGTGAACATGATAATGGCTTTTAAGTTAAGAATTTAATAATCATGTGTGTATATATTTGATGAAAAAGAAAATATATTATGAATTCAAATATGAGGCATCGGTTCCTCAATATCTATACAATGATATAAATAATATCATCTAATAGAAGTAGTGACAAATTTATTTGTTTTAACGATCAATAAATACTACTTCAACTTGTTAACGATGGTAGTGAATAAGAATAGTAATTTATGTGAGAACCAAATATAGATGCTATATTGAGACATATCTACGATAAATTATATCAACAACCACTTTAAAATCAGATTCAATAATATTCATTGATATAATATAAAATAGTTTTATAACATCTAACTATATGTATGTATACAAATTAAATTAAAGCAACAACTTTATTGAGTAGATTGGTCTATTTTATGTTAAATATTTGGAATCAAATTTTCAATTAAAGAATTTGCTCTCGTGCTTTACCTTCTTTTTCGGAAGTGCTCCAGAAAAACAAAAACACCAAGAAAAAAGACACTACTTCTTGTTCTTATATAAATAAATTAAAAAAATTGATTGTAGTATTAAATTTATTAATAATTTAAACCATTTTATCGGTTTATATTTGAAAAAAGATAACTAGTTTATATTTTTGTTGTAGTATTTATTATAAATTGCAGAAAAAGATATAATATAATTAAAAATAAGATAATAAAAATTAAATAATACTGATTAAAAACAAAAATGAATCTTTTAAAAAAACCAAAGAAAAACACCAAGATATCTTATATTTGACGAATGTAATATTAAATAACACCATGATGAAATATAGTCATATCAATATATTTTCGTCAAACTTATTATTTTTGAAACATTTTTTTTTAAAATTTTACTTACCAAAAACTTAACAAAATGAAGATTTTGCTCTCTCCTTTATTTGAAACCGTATTCGTACACTTAGAGAGTGCATGACCGTTCGATCAATTGATTAAATTTTAAATAACTAAAATTATTGGACTAAAAATCTGAATAACGCCGATCCAATTAAAATTATCGAACTTAAATTCTCTTATCTCACTTGCCTTGAGTTTGGACCAACCCTAAATCTGAATTGTCTGATTAAAATAATCACATATGGAAAATCCTAGTTCCATTTTCCTGTTTGAAACACAAGTCTTAAAATCTAAATTTATTCACAAAAAATAAAATAAAATAGTTTAAATATAAACGGGCTGAAAGGTCATGCTGAACCCGGCCCAGTTAGGCCCAGTTAGGCCCAGCTCCAATTCACCTTACCGGGTCCCATTTTCGGACAAAACCTCTATCAATTATCTCTTACTCTGTAAATTTCTTTCAGATTTTCGAAAATGGAGCCAAAACCGCCGCTTCCGGCGGAAGAAACGACGGCGCCGCAGTCTTCCGGCGAAGAAAAATCTTCTCTATTCCCTATCTTCCCCGTCACAAACTCTTCTCTTCAGACAACAATTTCTTCGGTTCCTCAATGGCTTTCTAACTCGAGCTTCACCACCAACATCTCCACCATAAATGATGACATCGCATCGCAACTCAACCGAGAAACCGTCCAATCACCGTCACAAGACGAAGACGACAGCGATGAAAATCGACCACAGGAGAAGTCCTTGCCTCCTTCTTATCCGATTCTAGAATCTTCCGAATCCGATGGAAACCTAAGGGAGAGAGATGAGAAGAAGAAAAGCAAGAGGAAGAAGAAGAAGCGGAAGCGTGATCGATCCGATGAGAAAGGTGGATTCGGTTCGAGGAAGTCGCGCGTTAGAACTTGGGTTAATTCTGAGGCTAACACTGCTAAAGATTATTACTTCGATTCTCATGGTGATCGTGATAATCTCGCGTTTGGGTGTATCTATAGGTATATTGGATTGGACAATTGGAATTTGAATTCAATTTGTGGTTTATTTCAATTTGCAAGTGGTTTTGTTTAACATTCTGAATTATTAGTGTTTCTGTTGGTGAGTGTGTTGAATTATGGTGTGAATTTTGTGCTGTTAGGGATATTGATGCTTTAACTGGGAGAGAGCTTATAGAAACAACTTATCACATATCTAAAAGCTATTTTTAGCTTATTTCCATAAGCTTTCTAGGATAGCTAATGAAAAAGTTTGACTTTATTTTATCTTTTTGTCCTAAAAATATTTTATATATAGACACTGATATGATAAATGCTTATCCTATAAGCACTTAATTAAGTTGTTTATGCAAATAGGACCTAATGTGCATTTTTATGTTCATAATGCACTGAACTAGGAACCATGATCTAATGAGTATTTGGCTTTATTGGCTAATATAATGAGCACAGAACTAGGATTCTTTAGAGTTTAGGAGGTTAAGGTTTAGAACTGTGAACCCTATACTAATGAGTGTTCAGTTTTGTTAGGATGGTTGTATAATGTTTTACTAATGTTGCTCCTGAATCAGTTATTGTTACTTTGTAAGGCACCTGTGATTTTTTAGTTCTTGTTTGGTATAAGATCATTTATGTGCATTAGTAAAGAAATGATCTTCTTATTATTGTTAGCCACCTATGCAGAAACTCAATGGGGATTGCAGACTAAATTTAGGTAGAGGTTCCGAGTTAATGTATTCAGAGAAATAGAAAGAAAGTTAGGGCCCATTACTTTGTGAAAACATTTTGTGTTTTCCTTTTTAAAAATATGTTTTCATTTTACCTTGATAAGAGACTCTTGAAGTGAGCCATCGTCATGGAGATAAGATGAAATGCTAGTTAATGAAAATATGTTTTTCGAATTCATGAAAATGCCTTTTTGACATTTTCATTATTTCTAGAAATGTAGACAATTGTTCACTTTAAAAGTCTCGTAGTTCCTTATAACTAGTAAAATTAACACAAGTTTTAGGCAGTGAAAGTAGGAAATGTTTTCACAAAGTAAACTGACACTTACTTATTTTGGGAGTTAAGAAAGAAACAGGGAAGTTGATTGAAATTTAATTTTTGTACTCATTAGAATTTTTAAGTTTAGTCATTCAAGGGATGTGGTGTAAAACATAATTAAGTTTCCATTGAACCTTGGAATTCTTATTTGTACTCAAAAAGTTGCTCCCCCTCCCCCGTCCTCCAGATCCACACAGAATGATTTGGCTTTGCTGAGTATTTTATTTGTCTTGTTAGTGATGTGTGATGATAATTTTTTTAAAAAATTCCATGCAGAATGGATATTGCCCAGTACAAACCGTATAATCGCTTGAATGCATCTGGGCGACGTGTTCAAGGTTTGTATTGGTGGAATCGAAGTGGTTCACTTGGGGAAAGAGATGGTGACGTTGATGCTTTGGATGATAAAATAAAGTCTGCTGGGCGATACTGGTCTGGAAAGTATATGGCTTTACAACAACATAAAAGTTTCAAGCGTCTTCGTCTTGTTGCTCCAAAATTGCCTCCTCTTACGATACAAGATGAGTTTATACCTTTATCAGATGTTGCTACATCTCATGGAGCTGTTGACAATGAATCCGACTCTAAAATTTCGTCATCACTTGAAGAATCTTGGGAAGACGAAATGTTAAATAAAACTAGGGAGTTTAACAAACTGACAAGGGAGCACCCTCATGATGAAAAAGTTTGGTTAGCATTTGCTGAGTTCCAAGATAAGGTTGCAGGAATG
>NC_021167.2:24971562-24981108 GCF_000331145.2 Cicer arietinum
GAATGCAACGACAGAAAGGTGCTCGCTTGCAAACACTTGAAAAGAAAATTAGCATTCTCGAGAAGGCGGTTGAACTTAACCCAGAGAATGAAGATCTATTACTTTGCCTTTTAAAAGCTTATCAAACAAGAGACAACTCAGATGTGCTAATTGGGAGATGGGAGAAGATACTTGTGCAACATTCTGGAAGTTACAAGTTATGGAGTGAATTCTTGCACGTTGTTCAGAGAAATTTCTCCAAATTCAAGGTTTCCATGGTTAGGAAGATGTATGCCCATGCTATTGAAGCTCTGTCTGCTTCATGCAACAAGCACTCTAGGCAGGTTCTCAGCTTTTTATGCTCATCCTCTTCTTATTTTGTGAATGAAAGCGAGTATTATCCATCTTTTTTTCAATTTATTGTCTTTTTTGCATAGGTAGTGTTATTTTTTGTATACAAGGCTCTGTTTTACTTTTATGTATGGAGGAATATTAGTCACTAAAGAACTGTTTATTTATTTTTTTCCTTCTAAAAGTTGTTGGAAGGTGGTGGATTTAATTGGCTGATAATGAAATCTTATGTACTGTCATTTTTATCTATGGATGGGAAGAAGATCGTTGAATTAACCTTCTATTTTTGCTTACATTTTGGAGGTGTGTTAACTAGTTACTTTTTTGTCAGAAGTCATGAAGTTGATACCTTGACAAATTAACAACTTCACATCATTTCCTTGATTGTTTTCACTTAGTAAATTTTTTTTTCTTCATGTAAACATTTTAGAAGATCCTCAAATAGTTTTTAAATGGAAGAAAAATTGTTTTTAGCAGGCTCATCAAGCTGCTGATTCTTCACCGGATCCTGCATTGGTTCAGCTAGAACTTCGTCTGGTGGATATATTTCTAAGTCTTTGCAGATTTGAGTGGCAGGTTGGTTATAGAGAAGTTGCCACTTCTTTACTTCAGGCTGAAATTGAGTTTAGTTTGTTTTGTCCACCTTTGCTACTAACAGAGCAGAGTAAACAAAGATTGTTTGAGCATTTTTGGAATAGTCACGGTGCTAGAGTTGGAGAAGAAGGGGCTCTCGGTTGGTCCACATGGTTGGAAAAAGAGGAGGAAACTAGGCAACAAGTCATCAAAGAGGAGCTCTCACATGAAAATGAAGGTGGAGGTTGGACTGGTTGGTCAGAACCATTTTCTAAAGATAACGAGGGTGTTACTAATTTTGAAAATGAATCTAACAATGATTTGGTTATGGAGGATATTCAAGATGAGGATGAATATAAAGATGTTGAACCCGAAGATGATGCTGAGAATTTGCTAAAGTTGCTGGGAATTGATATTAATGCCGGGGATGGTGGCGAAGTTAATGATACTTCGACCTGGAACAAATGGTCAGAAGAAGAGTCTTCTAGAGATTGTGATCAGTGGATGCCTGTTCGAAAGAAGTCAGGTAGGATTTTCTGAGTTCACGATTATAATTCTCTTAAAATGTATCGGTGTGCACGCATGCAGGACTGTAGGTGTGTGTCTTAGTTATAGGCTATTTTTTTTACTTGAATTTTGCTGATTTGCTTATAAATTCAGAGCAGTTTCATTACCATCGTCATGCTTATTTAAGTTTGTTGATTAACCATGAACAGATACAACCACTTCTATCAGTGAAGCACTGAATACAGAAGAGGATGAGCAACTCTCAAGAATCATATTGTATGAAGATGTTAGTGAATACCTTTTCACCCTGAACACAAAAGAGGCTCGACTATATTTGGTGTCTCAATTCATCGACTTCTATGGCGGGAAGATGTCTCAATTGTAAGTTTTTAGGTGTAAATGTCAAAAGCTAGGATTAGTACTGTTCCGAGTTAAGAGTCTGATGTTCCACTGCTGGTTCTTTACCTTCCATATTTGACAGATATGCATGTGAATTACTAGAGATCACCATTATTAGTGGGTTTGTCCTTCCTTGGGGGCTTCTGGCTTTTACATATATGTGTTATAATTTGTTGATATTTTTTGTTTTGCTTCATTTTTCTTTTGTAGGTTTTGCACAAACAGTCCAACTTGGACAGAGAACATGCTTAGCTTGGAGGATCTACCAGATTCTATGTTAGAGAACTTGAAATCCATCCATGAAGTTTTAACAAAAGGACAGAACATTCCTACTGGTTTCACTGTTGATTTCCTATTAGGAAATTTCAGGAGGAATGCTGATGTTATGAAATTTGTACGAAATGCAGTCTTGCTTTGTTTAACTGTTTTCCCGCGTAATCACATTTTGGAAGAAGCAGTTCTTATTTCTGAAGAACTTTATGTTACTAAATTGAATTCTTCTAACTGTGTGGTTACGCCATGTCGTGCTTTAGCAAAGTCTCTCTTAAAAAGTGATAGACAGGTACTCATTTTCTTTTTGTACTTTCTTGCTCCTTTCTGTAACATAAACTACAACTAAACTACTTAACATATTTTTTGAACGAGAAATTAGCATTTACAACTATTGGCATTAAAAAAAAGGTTGTAATGCAACTAAACTGGTATTTTGATTTTTTAAATTTAATAACATACTGGAATCAGATACAATTCAGAAATGAAAAACAATGATTTTACTTCAGTCTTTCTGTTAGCTGAAGTATTTTTTCTCAGATGTTTGATTGAAATTTCTGAAATTATAAATTAAAACATTTTTACGCATAAAGCTCACCTACATGTTTTAATTTTCTCCCCATTAAAATGTTGAAATGAACTCCTAGGGATGTTAGCTTTTTGCTATTCTCTCATTTATGAGGAAGTGATTGAATAACTATTTTTCATTTGACATTTGCATATAATGCAATCATTATTATGCTTCATTTGTTGTAATTGGTAAGCTTTCTCAGATTTTTTGACTTTTGGTTTTGTATTTTGTTTATTGTAGGATGTATTGTTGTGTGGTGTATATGCACGAAGAGAGGCTAATTACGGCAACATTGATCTTGCAAGAAAGGTGTTTGACATGGCATTGTTATCTGTGGAAGGGCTTCCTGAGGTATACCTGCTCTGCTGCAACTTAGTTGGATCACCGCTCATATTTTTCCGATGTTTTCTTTTGTATAGCTACTCTACAACACTTAATTTCGGATTAGATTTGGTGTTTTAGGTCTATTCAGTTCAAAGCACATGTGCCTAATAATGGAGAAATTAAACTAACAAATTTTATTGAGGGAGTGGACATCTTTATTTCGTTGAATTTCTTGTTTTTGGGTTTTTATTTATAGCACCCCTTATAAGTACACGACCTCCTCATTCTATTCTTTTCTTAATTGCATTCGTCGACCTTATGGTGCAGGAGATACAGTCCAATGCACCTCTTCTTTATTTCTGGTATGCTGAGGCGGAGCTTGCGAATAACACTGATGATGACCGTGAATCTTCATATCGTGCTATACATATATTGTCTTGCTTAGGAAATGGTACAAAATACACCCCATTTAAAAGTCAAGCTTCAAGTTTGCAATTGCTGAGAGCACATCAAGGGTTTAAAGAAAAACTGAGAACAGTAGGATCATCTTGGGTTCGTGGTAAAATAAATGACCAATCTGTCGCTCTGGTATGTTCTGCTGCATTGTTTGAGGAGATAACTGCTGGATGTGATGCGGGCATTGGAATTTTGGATCAAGCTTTTACAATGGTGCTTCCAGGTTAAGTATCTTCAATTGTTGGTCTTAATTTTAGAAAACATTACACCACTAAGAAAAGTGTTTTGATTTAAAGTTCTAGTAGACATTCTTATTTTATTGCCACTGTAAGCTTAGAAAGTAGACATACGATTGTTAAAGTCTTCATTAGTTATTTTAAAGATTAAGAAAATTTAGGCTTGTTCTCCCCTTCTATTTATTTATTCTTTTCGTAGGGTGGGTTTGAATGAAACTAATGAGTGAAATAGTTTGTAGCTAAACTCAGAGTGTTAATGGTTTGTGAAGAAGTTTATATTATAAAATTCAACATTTAGTTATGAAGTTTAGTGCCTTTACTCACAGTAAGCATGCACGTTTCAAACACTTGTATCGGGGCCTGTTTGTTTAAGATTTAAAAAAAAAACATTTTTGATGTTTTAGTTATGATTGTTTGTAAGCTTTTCTCAAAAAGCCACTGTTAAAAAATTATTTTTATGCATAAAATGAAATAGCTATTTTGAGTAGCTTTTATGGAAAATCATTTTTAATAGAAGCAGGAGAATTACAAAAAAAAAAATTCAAACATTGAATGCTTAAAGTATCTTAACTTTACCTATTTTATTCAATAATTATTTATGGAGATATCTCACTCAAAAAATGGGTAAAGGTAAAATATCTTCGTTCGTAGTTATTGTTTATCAAAATCACATTTTTTTTATAATATGTAACAAACTGGCCTTGATGTCATTAATTATGATTCATATTATAGTCACTTACCACAGGGATTGCTGCTAGGAAGTGACATCTATTGTTTCTTAATATACCAAGTCATGCATCTATCCTTAATGTCATTGCCATTGAAACATGATACATAATTGATAAAAATTCCATTAGCTTATTTATACATGAGGTTTACAGTGGGCATAATGCTTGATTTTGGCTTGTCATATAAAAGCATCTTGTCGATTAATTTCGCTATCTTTTCTATTATTACAGCATACATAAGTCACTTATCACGTCTATCTGAATGTTTGTGACTTGCAGAAAGGAGAAGCCATAGTTATCAATTGGAATTTTTGTTTAACTATTACATAAGGATACTTCAGAGACATCAGAAGCAATCAAGTCTGATGAAAGTATGGGAATCCGTTTCTCAGGGCCTCCAGATATATCCCTTCAATCCAGAACTTCTAAAAGGTGTAGTGGAGGTTGGCCACTTTCACACAACGTCTAATAAGTTGCGGCGAATCCTAGATGAATGTTGTTACAAGTAAGATGCTTGATGAATGTTCCCAACAATTTCAGACCGTCTTGTCGGTAATTTACACAACTTTTCTCTGATTATAAACTAAGCATTAATTTCTTCTTTTACTGTACATTGTCAGGAAACCATCTGTAGTTGTCTGGCTATTTGCATTGTCATATGAAATGTCTAGAAGTGGCTCACACCACAGAATCCGTGGGTTGTTTGAAAGAGGATTGGGTAATGATGTACTCTGCAGCTCAGTTGTACTGTGGCGTTGCTACATTGGGTATGAATTGAACATTGCATGTGATCCTTCTGCAGCTCGGCGTATTTTCTTTCGTGCTATCCATGCCTGCCCCTGGTGAGGACTTGTGTTTTAGATTACTTCTTATGCTCACAACATGTATCCTCTCCCAAAAAATGTGGCAAAAACGATCTATATTTATTTGATGTTCTGACATTGATGTTGGTAGAAGTAGAAAGGACTATGGGTCTGTTTGGATTGACTTATCTGAGTTTATCTTCTAGTATAAGCACTTATAAAACTGTTTGAGAGAGCTTATGGAAATGACTTGTGAGATGTCCTTAGGTTGTTTTTAGTTTATTTCTATAAGCTCTTTAGTATAGTTTATAAAAACAACTTATAACTTATATGAAAACAGTTTGACAAACACTTATCGTTTTTGTTATAAAAGTTTAAGTAAACTGTTTATACAAACAAGATCTGTAGAGTTATCTCTCCCCAAAGTATCTAAGCTATAAGGGAGGAACAAATGTGTTTTTTTCCGAATAGGCAGGGTTGTTTTATCCTAAGATTTTCATAATGAAATGTGTTTACTTTTTCATTTCTATTGTAAGTTAATATTTTTATTTGATTTATTTATGTAAATGTGCATATCAGGTCGAAACAGCTATGGTTGGATGGATTTCTCAAACTAAACTCTGTTCTCACTGGAAAAGAGCTTTCTGATTTACAGGAAGTAATGCGGGATAAAGAACTAAATCTGAGAACCGACATTTATGAGATCCTTTTGCAAGAGTCATGACCTTAATGCACTGCTCTTCTATGAAAGATGTTTCTGCAGTCTAAAATATTTTGTTGGAATTTGCTGTTTTTATTTTCTTTAGTTTACAAGCATGCTTATAGGTTGTAGATGTACTTGTAAATTCAGGAGGCCATCTTGGATAATGTATTTGAATGTGCTATGTACTTGTAAATGTGTATATACTGGAAGTCTGGAATAGAAAGAAAAAGCAAATATCAGTAACTTGATGTTGCTAACTTTTGTTGTTCAATGATTGTTGATTTCCTGATTATGTTATTAAATAATGATGCAGCAGTCTTAAATAAATCTTAAGTTTTGGTATCAATAAAAGTTTGATTGTCTGCACTATCTGATAGTTTAAATGAATTGGCTGTTGCAAGTGTGCATGGAAGGATAGAAAAAGAGAGGGTAAAATAAGGAATAGATGCTAACATTTGTTCATGAGATGCCAAGTTGTGGTACTACTACTGCATCTGCACATCCGATACATCCGATACAGGCAGAGTTTTGGGTGGGTGCCATTAAATCAATGTCTTTAACTTCCTTTAGGTGTAAAGTAGTTTGACCAGTCAATTTGTTGTGACGTTTCGATTAGATTATAATATTTTATGATAGTAATTCGAAAAAAAAAATCAAACTTAAAGGACTGTATGCTTAATTTAATATATCTTAAAAACTATTGATGCAAGTTGAATATAACTTAAAGGACTGAATTGGAATCTAGCGAAAATTGAGTTAAACATAAATGACTAAATAAATGTGTATTTTTGTTTAATCTTATTCAAGATATTAGCAAGAAGTCACATGGAAGGTGAGTCATGAAGTCACATGGAAGGACAGATAGGATGATGAGGTGCTACGATGATATTATGATGTGATTGATCCACACGGTTATAGAAAAGGTAAGGAAGTTTCACGATTGCCATTTTTATAATCACTTTCCTCTTTGTTTTATAGTCACATATTTAAGAGAGTAATATTCTGCATTCTCAAAACACTTTTTTGCTTCCATTTCTTCTCAATTATTAAAGATACGCAATCACCTTAATCTTTCTCTTCATTTTCTCACGGATTTACCTGCCATGTGTTCCTCAGCTTTAGGGGCATTGACACTCCAATAAGATCAATCGTGTTTTATTACATGTTGCTAGTTACCATTTTTGGATTACCTTCCACTAGCTATAAAAATAGTGGGTTCCAACTTGTTTGAAAAGAGCATAAAAGAATGGAAGTATACATTAGATGGGTATGAAAATATTCCAATAAAGAAATCCAAACGATACTTAAAAACAACCTTTGATGCTTTGGAGGAAATGAAGTATTAGAAAAAATCCAAGTCCTATATAGATAAGAGATAGACTTCTATAATAGTTTATAAAGAGTAACACTTTTTATCTTATAAATTGGTTTTGTAGGGATAAGTTAGACCCAATATAAAATCTAAAATGATATAGTAGATTGTGGTTTTTAATGATAAGTTTAAGTGAGTTTTAGAATGTTTATTGGGTTTGTTCTTGAATTTTAGTAAGGATAGAGAAAACATAAAGTTCAGCATATCTTATATAGGTGACTCAAACTTTCATATTGAATCTTGTAGATCTTCATGTTACTGTTGGGTACATGTCCCAATACTTGGTAATTTAAAATGAAGTTTATCTTGAAAAACAATGAGCATTCGAAGTTTAAGTCAACTTTAAAATGTTTGTTATTGAATTTAAGTAAGGAGAGAGAAAACGTGAAATTCAACATATCTTTTCATGTTGATTGTGTATTTGATGATTTAAGATACTTTTATACAATTTACAATAAAAAGTGTATTGTATGTCAAATGTAGTCTCTTGACTTCAAATGTTTGAAGTTTCTTGTATTTATAGGTGTTGGAAGTCTTTATTTTTGGTGTAGGAAGAGTAGTATGATTGTTGGACACTTGTCCCAATGCATAAAGTAAATTATAGAATCTTCATTTGAATTTTTAATGCAAAATTCAACTTCAAAATGTTCTCGATGATTTAAGAATGATCAAATCTTATTGAGATTTTCACACCTTTTAATCACAAATATGATTGTTAAAAAGTGAAAAAATAGTTGTAGAAACATTTTATATTTTAACAATATATATTGTTCTTTAGTGAAAATCAGAGAAATATATACTATTCATGTATTTTAGTGTACTATATTTACAACACTTTCGCGTACTTTAACGGTGTACTTCAAATTTTGTCTTTTAGTGATGAACATTCTAATCTTTCGAACTTTATGAATTCTTTACTAATCATTTTGATCTTTCTAATTGTTAATATTTTTTTTTAAAATTAAATATGAACTAGATTATGGCCCACGCACTGCGCGGATATTAATGAATTAATTTTATAAGTTTTATAAGTAATATTTTATGTATTATAAATATAATTATCTTATAATATTATTTTATTGATTTGTAATAATTGAATATGATTAGAAAAATTAAAATGAAGGAAAATCATGTTTATCACAATCATCTAATTTTATTTTTAAAATATTATTTAAATTCGTATGATAACTTATTATATAAGATAATTGTTTGACTCATTGTACTTTGATTATTAATTTATTTTTTAACATATAATGGTACTTGTAGTTATTTGATGAAATAAAATGTAAAATACAAACCCAAAAATAAGATATAAAAAATGTTAATGTTGAATTATATTGCAGCGTAGTTAAATTTATTTGTTTTATTAGTATGATGTTTTAATTGTGAGCATTAGAAGTTGTTATAAAAAAAAATTATTGAATATATTTCATCAAGAGTTTGTAAAAAAAAAATAAGTTGTTGTGGCATCAAAAGTCTATTTTAAATATATATAATAGATAATATATTTTAATAATTGGAAATAATTTTTTTAATAATTTTTTATATATTCGTATTTTATGATTATTTTTAATGAATTTATGTATTTTCTATCAAATAGAATATATATTTTTATTTTATAAAATGTTACTACAAAAATAGATTGACATAAATTGAAAGTAATAAGTATTTATGTCCATTATGAGTGATTAGGTGGTTTTTTTCAATTGAATTTAATGACTAAAAATATAAATTATTACCATGGATAAATGACTAATAATATTATAAAATAATTTATAATTTTATTATAAAATAACTTATAAAATAATTGGATAATAATATAAATTATAAATTATTATCAAATTGTAAAGTAATTTATAAATTATAAATTTATTATAAATAATTGTAAATTTTTTTTTATAATTTTATAAGTTTTATAAGTAATATTTTATATATAATATAGATATCTAATAATATTACTTTATTGGTTCGTAATAATTGAATATGAGTAGGAAAATTAAAATGAGGGAAAATCATGTTTATCACAATCATTTAATTTAATTTTTAAAATATGTTATAAAATTTTTATGATAACTTATTATATAGGATAATTGTTTGACTCATTGTACTTTGATTGTCAATTTATTTTTCAACATATAATGGTACTTGTATTTATTTGATGAAATAAAATGTAAAATACAAACCCAAAAATAAGATATAAAAAATGTTAATGTTGAATTATATTGCAGCGTAGTTAAATTTATTTGTTTTATTAGTATGATGTTTTAATTGCGA
>NC_021167.2:24982639-24990585 GCF_000331145.2 Cicer arietinum
AAAATAATATAATTTATAAATTTCTAATAAAATAATATTAGAAATTGTGGAAGGAAGATGAGAAGTTGTTGAAAGAGGAGGGGTACTCTCAAGAGGTACACATTAGCTTTTTGGCTGATGTGGATGAAATATGATGAAGTGGCAAAATATGATGAGGTGGCAAAATATGATGAGATGACACTGGAAGTCTGTTTTAAATATATATAATAGATAATAGATAGATAATTTATAAATTTCTAATAAAATAATATTAGAAATTGTGGAAGGAAGAGGATAAATTGTTGAAAGAGGAGGGATACTCTCAAGAGGTACACATTAGTTTTTTGGCTGATGTGGATGAAATATGATGAAGTGGCAAAATATGATAAGGTAGCAAAATATGATGAGATGACATCGGAAGTCTGTTTTAAATATATATAATAGATAATAGATAATAGATAGATAATTTATAAATTTATTATAAAATAATATAATTTATAAATTTCTAATAAAATAATATTAGAAATTGTGGAAGGAATATGAGAAGTTATTGAAAGAGGAGGGATACTCTCAAGAGGTACACATTAACTTTTTTGGCTGATGTGGATGAAATATGATGAAGTGGCAAAATATAATGAGGTGGCAAAATATGATGAGATGGCACCGGGAGTCTGTTTTAAATAGATATAATAGATTGATCTATAGTGATGACAATAAACAATAAAAAAAATTCCATATTAATATATCACACTGCATCAAATATTTAGAGAATAAAAAGTATTAACCTAACATGTATCAACAAATTTAGGCCTAAGAAACAAAAATAAAATTGAAATATTTTAATTCCTATGGACAGTTTATTCAAAGACCATGTAAAAGATGGAAGTAAGGAAAGTCTCAGAAATTACACTAAACTCGATACAAAAGATGCCAATCAAAGGCCTTGAAAGTTGGAACTGCAATAATACTTCTTCCTTGACATGAAATCCTCCAGCCAATCAAATTAGTGGTAATGATCACTATGCTACCAAGATGATGACTCTTCATCATATGCATATTTTCCCACTGTTTTAGTCTTATTTATCCTCAATCATCAGTTAAATTAAGGATTTATTTGATACATTTTGTTGATTTTTATTCTTTGAGTTAATAAAATGTTTTTTTGTTTTTATTTCGTTGATTAAGTAGGAATTTGTCGTAATTTTACATTGCGTTTTGTTTTAGTGCAGTGCTGAATTTTGGTGAAAAATCAACATGATATATGTGGAGTATTTCAGCCATATCTGGAGTTCTAGATGTCCAATTAGTGTCACTCCAAGTACTAATGAAAGCTAAGATCCATATCTACAACTTTCATGAAGACGCCGGGACCATATTCAGACGCCAAAGATGAGAAAAATGCAAAATACATCAGACAGCAGATGCTGTGCGCCTGGGGCGCGCGACGCGCACCAACAACCATAAAATTGCAGATTTTTACTGTTTTAGGGATCTTTTTGACTCTTGGGAACTTGGGAGACTTGTGCCCTAGCATAGAAACTCAAAGACGACCGTTTCTAACGCCATTGAAGCAGTTTTATCAAGAATCATCCATGAATCATTCTTGTAATTCTTCTTTAATCCTTATCTTTTGTATCTCTGTCATGAGTAACTAAATCCTATTTGTTAGGGATAAGTGTAAGCAGATGAAATCCTTATTTTTCTGATTTGATTTCTAGTTATATGAATGAGTTTATTGAATTGTTTTTCTCATCTCTGTGCTTAATGCTTTTTATTGCTTGATCAACATTAAAATGTTCTACGATTTGTATTTTGAAACGGAAGTGGACTTTACGAATGATTGAGATGAGAAATTCATGAATTTGTAGTCTAGGGATAGATGCAGGTCATGAAACCAATTTAATTAGTTGCAAAGCAATAATTTACAAGAGAATTTCTATACGGTGATGCTTAATTCTAATCTTAAATCCACTAAGGAATTATGGGTTACTTTGGAATTAAAGGTTCTGTCACTAAGACATTAGGGCAAGAATAATAAAGATAATTCGGTAATAATTCAATAAAGGAATTCAGTAACTAGGATCAAATTAGACACCAAGGTTGGATTCGAAGTGAAACTCATCCCTGACATTTTTCTCATTATAAAAGATCAATTTTATTATTGTTGTTAATTTCAAACATTATTTCAATCAACTTGGGAACCTTTTTGTTCAATTCTAGTAATCAAATATAATTCAATAGTATAACACAATCCTTGAGTTCGACACTCGGTACTACCGTTTTATTATTACTTGCAACGTTTCAGTACACTTGCTGAAAAGATATCACAAGACCAAACCAATCAAATCCTCCAGCCAAAACTTGCAACTGCTTTAGTTCATCAACATCATCAAGAACCAACACAACCTTCTTTTGATGTAGCCTCTGCTTTATGATTGTAATTCCCTCACTAACATCTCCTAATGGAATGTTCAAATCATTTGTTTTGGAAAGAAGCATTTCTTGGAGATGTTCCAAATTATGTTTAGCTGAATTTTCTCTCACATTATGAAGAAAACATAAAGCATCAAATTGGTCAGCCATCAAATTATAAATAGCTCTTGCAAGTGTCATTTTTCCCAATTCTCCTATTCAGTATATCGCTAACATTTCTAAAATAGCTCAAGTAATCTATAATATATATTTAAAACGCTGCCACTTCATCATATTTCTTCCACGTACGCAAATATTTCCACATCAGCCAAAAAACTGATGTGTACTTCTTGAGAATTTGCTCTACTCAATTTCTAAATTCTTAATTTTATTTTGTCTTCCTTTCACAATTTCATTTTCTCCATTTTTGTCCATTCTAATTTTTTTAATCATATCTTCTACTTCTCCTCTTTCTTTCGACAATTTCTTTAATCTCTTTAATCCCTAATTTTATTTTGTATTCTTCTGTCCCCAATCCTCCCCACCTCTCTCCCCGGACCAACCCGAATCTGCCCTCGAAAGCCTCTCTGCATTTTGGGAGCATAGCATGCATTTTGGAATCTTAGAAACATTATTTCAAATCTCTAAAAATCTATATAAATGAAAATCTCGATTCCTAACTCTTTTGAATAATCTCAATTGATTGATAGGGTTATGACAATAGAAATGCGGTATGATGTATGTCATTTCTTTTTAAAAAAGCCCTCTAATTATTGTTGATTTCATTCTTGAGTTATATTTATATTATATATGCTATATATGATATGGTTCAATGTTGATCTTTTAGAAACCTGCCAACTATTCATTCACTCATAAAATCCTGATTTCCTTAATTTGTTGTTTCAATTGAAACATGAATTGGATGGAAAAAAGGTCATGAAAGATACTTGGAACTGTAGAACCGCGACTTGTTTATGTTTTGTCATCCTCGATCTCGTTGATTCATAATTTGAAATCATCTTCTTCGACCTCTCTCTGCGGTAACTATTCGAAATCGTGAAATCTTACCTAGATTATTATCAAATTGTATACATCAAACAAACCTTCAAATCTATTTTGTTGTCATCTTATTATGCATTTTTTTTTATAATTTTTGTATAACATTATTATGCATTTCTTATTATTTTCAATTTATGTCAATAAATTATATGAGTAATATTTTGTTATCAATCCTCTCCTTTCACCTTCATACACAATTATGTCCCTCCGCGCTAACTTTTATCAAATTATATGCAGTTTTTTATAAATTATTTTTTAATATTATTAGTCATTTTTTCATTACTTTCAATTTATGTCAATCAATTATCAATCTTCATTTCACGTTTATCCACAATTATGTCCCTCTGTGGTAGTTTTTATCAAATTATATGCATTTTTTTAAATAAATTAATGGCTAAATTACATCTGTGGTCCCTTAACTTAATTTCAGTTAACGTTTTAGTCCATTATCTTTTTTTTCCCTAGTTGGTCATTTATTTTAATTGACAATTTGAGATTTTATGTTTTAAAATATCAATAATGTTATCCTTTTTTTATATAAAAATTTAAAAAAATCATCAAAATTTTCAATCAAAACCCATAAAATTAATAATCATCTTCAATATAATGCAAATTTTATCAAATTCATAACTCAAATATTCAAATAGATTCATATTTTCATCTCCAACAACATTAAATAAAGAATGAAAATATGAGTTTATTTCAAGATTTAAGTTATGAATTTGATGAAATTTGCATTATATTGAAGATGATTATTAATTTTATGGGTTTTGGTTGAAATTTTTGATGATTTTTTTGAATTTTTGTAAAAAGAATGACAACATTGTTGACATTTTAAAACATAAAATATCATATTGTCACTTAAAATTAAAGTAAAGGACCAACTCGAAAAGAAAAAAAACGATAAAGGACTAAAACGTTACTTGAAATTAAGTTAAAGGACCACGAATGTAATTTAGCCTAAATTATTTTATAATATTATTAGTCATTTTTCATTACTTTGAGTTTATGTCAATCAATTATCAATCTTCATTTCACGTTCATACACAATTATTCAATGATTTAATACCTTGAAAATTCAATTCTCATTATATTTTTCTATAATATTTCTATAATGTATTTTTTTTTTATTATAAGTAATATTTTACCATATCATTACACTTATGAGTATCAATCTTATCAATCTTCCTTTAATGAATAATTATATTATTCCACTTAGGGTGAGTAATGATTTTATAAGTTGAAAATTCAATTATGCAATGAAAAAACCCCCACCAAATCACTCATAAATATTGTCATAAATGTTCTTTATCAAATTATTTGTATTAGCTCAACATGTTCTTTATCAAATCTTACCTACTTATTATCAAATTTAATACATTAAACAAACCCCAAATCTATTTTTTTGTCACTTTATTATGCATTTTGTAGAATTATTTTAATAATTACTTTAAATTTATGTCAATCAATTATATGAGTAACATTATAATGCATTTATAATATAAATATTTTCCGTTATCAATCCATTTAATTTTAATTTATGTCAGTCAATTACTTTTAATTTATTTCTCAATACATTTAAATACATTGAAACTGAATTAATGCATATATAATAAAAATCTATATACCTTCAATGACATGAATTCATATTCATATATACTTCTATACCTTAAAATTTCAATATCTACCATATAAGTAAGCTATAAACACTTTACTCATAATAACATCTTCTAAGAAACTAAGCAAGTCATAACATTTCATACTTATAATTTTACAAATAATTTTTTCATTTTTCAATATTTAAAAAAAAAATAAATAAAAAATATTTTGAGAATAATTAATTAAATAACTATATAATATTATTAATATTATCATTTTATAAAATAGACTCTTACAATTCAAAATATTGTGCCACCTCATTCCAATATTGTCACATTAAAAAAAATCTGATATGGCATATCTATCAAACACCCTTCTTCTTTTTTATTGCAATTTATTTTTAACACAAATTTTATTACATTTTTTTCATATAATATTTTGTGGAATTATTCATGTGCCATAAGTTACAAATTACAATACAATAAATATCAATTATTCGACACTCATTGCTCCTCCATTATTATTGGTAACGGTTAATCCTTCATAAATATTTCAAATTGAATATTACATAGTATCATTAGTGAAAAAAAAAAATCTTTGAATGAAATCTCTAATATCTACAAAATCTATCTCATGTCACTTATAAGATTACTAAAATTAATATTTAAATGAAATAGAGATATAATTTAAATTAGGTCAACAATTTTGTTTTCTATTTTTTCTTATTATACCATTACTGATATGGACTTAGAAAAATTTATATATTTTCTGAAATATTGATATTGTTATGTATGGTTATATATTAAAATATATTTTGAAATTTTTTCAAGTAGTAAATTGGTTTTTTGTGTACAAAATAGTAAATTGTTTCATTACTAAAAAAAAATTATCTCAAACAAATATTTTTAAGCATTGTTTGCATTATATGAAACCTATTTTGATATACCAATATGTGTGCTTCAACCCAATACATTTTTTGTAAAGACAAAATCGTGAAATCTTACTATTTTGATAAAACAATATGTTGAAGTGTATAAAAAATAGAAATCGTGAAATCTGTTGTAAACCAAATTAAATAAGTAAATATTGATACACAATATTTTAAATACTTTTGAATATTTATTTAGACATTAATAATAGTCCATATACAACTTTTGTATTTTTTTATTATTGTGTCGTCGCATATATTTACCATAACAAATAACAATTAGTCAATCTAATAAAAAAATTTGTGTTTTGTTTCTCTTATTAGTTATCAATGCATATATTTACTGTAAACTACATGTTTTTGATGATGACAAGACCACCAACTATGGACAATGCAGCAAGATCAAAAAGAAGATCAAACCAATCTTGAATAAACTTCCAAATCCAAATAATAAATGAGTAAATATAAAGGTATATGATACAAATCAATAGTTCAAATACTTGAGAACAATTCATATTTACATATGCATTTAACATGTTTTCAAAAATCAAAAACAACATTAACAAATCATTTAAAATCATATTTTTGACAATTTGCATAAGTGTATTCGAATACACCATGTTGTATTCGAATACAACTTAAGTCAGAAGCAAAACTTTAAATGGTGTATTCGACTACACGCATCTGTAGTCGACTACAAGCTAAGTCAGTGGCCAAGTGTATTCGACTACACCCATCTGTAGTCGACTACATGCTAAGTCAGTAGCCAAATGTATTCGACTACACTCATATGTAGTCGAATACAAGTTAAGTCAGAGGCTAAAATACATTGATCTGTATTCGACTACACTGATGTGTATTCGAATACAAGATGTAAAATTTGAATTTTTTGAACGTTACAAAGACGTGTATTCGAATACACATATACTGTATTCGAATACACCTGGAAACATTACAATTTTTCAGATCTGGAATGCCTCTAGAACATTGTAATTTTTCATCAAACCTCTTGGATCAATGGCCACGAATCTGAAAGGATGTTTTATGGAGTATAAATACCCCATAACTTCAGATCAAAAATTAACCATCCTTGAATTAATTCATTTGAACAACTTTGAACAAAATTCTGATTTTTCTAAGTACTTGCATTAGATTTTCATATCATTCTAAAAAGTTCTCAAGTACTTGAATTACTATTGAGTTGTTTATCAATATACCACATCTTAGATTTATTCAAACCTTATTGTATCATTTGTACAAGTAAGATAGTGGTGTGCTATCTTAGAAAGAATTGTTAGAAGTTTTGTAGCAAGAATCCCAGGGTGGGAATTGTACATTTTCTGACAAGTAGTTGATTAATCTCTTGTGGTGTGCAAGAGGACTGGACGTACCCTTGGTTATAAGGGGAACCAGGATAAATCTTATCGTGTTCATTTACTTACTGCACTTGTTATTAAGCCTTGTTCTTAAACTCAGAAAATCTGATTACCCTATCACTAAAAACAAGAAAATTTACTAACACCTAATTCACCCCCCCCTCTTAGGCGTACTTCTATACTTACATTTACCGTGAGCATTATTTCGAAAAAAATTTAATATGTGTTGGGAAAAATATTAAAATTTTAAAAATTCCTACATAACTTATATACTTTAATAAAAATAGAATTTACGATTATCAATTATATAATTTATCTTTTAAATCATGGTTAATATTTTATGTCAATAGACCATCAAATGTCAGCTAAATGGTATAAATTTAATATTGTAATTAGAGTTCAAATCTAACTTAAAACCGTTGTAAAATTGTTAATTTTTTTATGATTAAACTTTTGTAAGACATTGTTTTTAATCTTTTTTTAGAAGTAAAAATATTTAAATACAATCTACAATATCTTTTATTGCATTTTTTTTATGACTATAAAAATTTACAATATATATATATATATATATATATATATATATATATATA